>NW_011196441.1:0-492 GCF_000146605.3 Meleagris gallopavo | reverse complement strand
GGCTTAATACATCTTCATTCAAAATATCATTGACCTGATGACAAAACATGTGTTTTCACTGTGTCTTTGATTACAAAAAGTCAGTAGGGAGTTTAGAAAAAAGCCTGTCTTGTTCACAATCAAATGTTAGTTTCTTAATGAGAAAGTCAAGGATGCTCACATGCCAAAGCAATAGAAATGTTTTCGTAATACTACGCAAGTCCCAAGGTCGGTGAATTCTGAGCGGTTTGGCCAACTTAGCACAACTGAACAGACTGCCACCAGGAGAGCTGGGTGCTCCTTTGACAGAAAAGGTCTTTGGCAAGTGTTCTAATCTTATAAAAACACATTTTGCCCTAACAAATCTGAACGAACATTCATAGCTGCCCTGTAAAAACAAGTTTAGAATATATCTTTAGAAAGATATATTTCCAACCAATACCAAGATGAGGCTGTTAAATTCAGCCCACAAATATTTAGCAGTCATAACAGACCAGAATTAAAAACACTGAA
>NW_011196440.1:0-564 GCF_000146605.3 Meleagris gallopavo | reverse complement strand
CCTGGCAGAGGCCGCCCTGAGTGCTGGGAGGGTCCCCAGCTCCATGCCCTGCACCCACGTCCTGCACCCATGGATCTCTCCATCTCCTCTGTGCTGCCTCCTCCAAAAATCCTGAAGGACGGAGCTCCCCATGCTGCCAAGCAGCCCCAATACCCTCCCTCTGCTCTCCCCCAATTCCTCCTTCCAGTTCCTGCCAAACCCTTCACCCTCTGTTCCCCTCCGCACACACGATGTCTCCAGGTCACTCTCCTGTTACCCCCTCCCTTATCGCAGCCAATTGCCCCTCACTTGGATCTGCTTCAGCCCTCCTCCTTCAGTCCCCGTTCCCCTCCATCACCACCCAACATGGAGTCCCCAAATCCCCTCCCTTAGGCACCTCAAATCTCCTCTCTGATGACCCATGACACCCTCTGTTGATTCAAGAAGCCTCTGACCGTCAGCGAAGATCTCTGGTGATCAGTGGAGCCCTCTGACAGCCAACAAAGCCTTCAGATGACCACTGACAATCTCTGATGGCAAACTGAGCCCCCGATGATCAGCGGGTTGCTGCTTCAAGTGCAGGAA
>NW_011196439.1:0-552 GCF_000146605.3 Meleagris gallopavo | reverse complement strand
GGCACCTCAAATCTCCTCTCTGATGACCCATGACACCCTCTGTTGATTCAAGAAGCCTCTGACAGTCAGTGAAGATCTCTGGTGATCAGTGGAGCCCTCTGACAGCCAACAAAGCCTTCAGATGACCACTGACAATCTCTGATGGCAAACTGAGCCCCCGATGATCAGCGGGTTGCTGCTTCAAGTGCAGGAAAGGGAAGCGAAGGGTGAAAAAGAATATTTTGACCTCGTCTGGTTGATAGCAAGCTTTGCTCATCATGGCATAGAGGTTTGGATTTAATCAAGCACAGAATTCGGAGACAACTGTGACTGCATCACAGCTGTGTGTGCTGCCTGCTGCCTGGGACCGGCTGCCTGATTCTAAGTCCTCCTCCAAGAGGCTCGGCTGCTCCTCAGCGATGCCGACCTGCTCCTCATGGAGGTGCTGCTGTCCGGGCACTCGGGCTGCGCTTGGGGTGGGCTGCACTGGAAAGACACCGGGTCACAAATCCAGGCTGGGGACTGCGATGTCTGCTGGGCTCAGGTCAGAAAGGCGCACTTCGTCACCCTCGA
>NW_011196438.1:0-477 GCF_000146605.3 Meleagris gallopavo | reverse complement strand
GTAATATTTTGACCTCGTCTGGTTGATAGCAAGCTTTGCTCATCATGGCATAGAGGTTTGGATTTAATCAAGCACAGAATTCGGAGAGAACTGTGACTGCATCACAGCTGTGTGTGCTGCCTGCTGCCTGGACCGGCTGCCTGATTCTAAGTCCTCCTCCAAGAGGCTCGGCTGCTCCTCAGCGATGCCGACCTGCTCCTCATGGAGGTGCTGCTGTCCGGGCACTCGGGCTGCGCTTGGGGTGGGCTGCACTGGAAAGACACCGGGTCACAATCCAGGCTGGGGACTGCGATGTCTGCTGGGCTCAGGTCAGAAAGGCGCACTTCGTCACCCTCGAGGAGGTGCTGTACTTTTCAAAGACTTGGTTATCCTCGCCTGCAAAACATAATGTCAGAATCACCATTTTGCTTCCGTGGTGACGGATGGAGGAGTTTTGTGCCGGCACCCACAGCACGTGGTCCCCAGGCTGCCGGCGGC
>NW_011196437.1:0-522 GCF_000146605.3 Meleagris gallopavo | reverse complement strand
TGACTGCATCACAGCTGTGTGTGCTGCCCGCTGCCTGGACCGGCTGCCTGATTCTAAGTCCTCCTCCAAGAGGCTCGGCTGCTCCTCAGCGATGCCGACCTGCTCCTCATGGAGGTGCTGCTGTCCGGGCACTCGGGCTGCGCTTGGGGTGGGCTGCACTGGAAAGACACCGGGTCACAATCCAGGCTGGGGACTGCGATGTCTGCTGGGCTCAGGTCAGAAAGGCGCACTTCGTCACCCTCGGGGAGGTGCTGTATTTTTCAAAGACTTGGTTATCCTCGCCTGCAAAAGATAATGTCAGAATCACCATTTTCTTCTGTGGTGACGGATGGAGGAGTTTTGTGCCGGCACCCACAGCACGTGGTCCCCAGGCTGCCGGCGGCACGGCAGGACGCTCCCCTCCCTCCCATCGCCCCTCAGCTCCCGCATCCTCCCGTTATCTGCCTGAGGACACAGAGACCCCGCAGAGCGATCTGGACGCGGGCTCGGCCTCGCTGCGGTCCCCCGCGTAACCGCCCTCCT
>NW_011196436.1:0-509 GCF_000146605.3 Meleagris gallopavo | reverse complement strand
TGAACTGAGCCAGAGGAATCCCTGAACCGTTCTGGGTCCTCCGGGAGCTGAATCCAATTTAGCTGCAGGGTTTCCATCTGGGGATGAGATGCCAGCACTGCCTCTGCTGGATCACTGCCCTGCCCAGGGGAAGCAAACCCTCCCTGTCCTTGTCTGCGTGTCCTTTTGTTTCTGGTGGGAAGAGCCTTATGTCTGGAATCAGTCAGTGTGCACTGGAAATTTGGTAGTTAATGCAGCAGACTTCAAGGAATAATCATGAAGCTGTTGTCTTCTAGGCGCTGCTGGCTATGGAGAGCCAGGGACACCTCAAGGGGGATCAGTGGGGAGGAGTAAATGACATTCTCTGCTGCTGAGCTTGGCCTGGGTTCTGTAACAGACGGAGCTCATACAGGCATGCAGCTGTGCCAAGGAGCAGCTCTTTGCTCAGCACA
The DNA here is from genome assembly GCF_000146605.3 of Meleagris gallopavo. Classification (NCBI taxonomy): domain Eukaryota; kingdom Metazoa; phylum Chordata; class Aves; order Galliformes; family Phasianidae; genus Meleagris; species Meleagris gallopavo. Next base: position 78 of record NW_011196436.1, on the reverse strand, counting down.
GCAGGGCTGGGAGCACGATCTGCTGGTGAGAGGGAGAAGACAAAAGGAGAAGAGTTTGAGGCACTTAGGCAGGCTATG
>NW_011196435.1:0-707 GCF_000146605.3 Meleagris gallopavo | reverse complement strand
GGGGAAGCAAACCCTCCCTGTCCTTGTCTGCGTGTCCTTTTGTTTCTGGTGGGAAGAGCCTTATGTCTGGAATCAGTCAGTGTGCACTGGAAATTTGGTAGTTAATGCAGCAGACTTCCAGGAATAATCATGAAGCTGTTGTCTTCTAGGCGCTGCTGGCTATGGAGAGCCAGGGACACCTCAAGGGGGATCAGTGGGGAGGAGTAAATGACATTCTCTGCTGCTGAGCTTGGCCTGGGTTCTGTAACAGACGGAGCTCATACAGGCATGCAGCTGTGCCAAGGAGCAGCTCTTTGCTCAGCACAGCAGGGCTGGGAGCACGATCTGCTGGTGAGAGGGAGAAGACAAAAGGAGAAGAGTTTGTAGGCACTTAGGCAGGCTATGACACAGTGCAAATCTCACAGCCCTTGAGGAGGGAAGCCTCTTTCCTGGCATTGAAGATGTTTTGTATTTTTTTTGGAGGGATCTTTAAACTAGGACAGTGCAGATGTGGCTGGAGGCAATCTGTGTTTATTTTCTCTTGAGAAATGCCTGCTCCAGCTGAGGACTTCCCTGCTGCAGCACAGAGCACAGCCCTGAGGGCTGCGTGTTCCATATGGGCTGCAGGCTGTGCAGCCCCACTGCAGCCCGGTGCCCAGGGCTGCCCTGCGGATCAGGTCCCTGCTGTCGCCCCAGGGTCCTCTGCTGCCTGCCAGGCTCAGCACTCA
>NW_011196434.1:0-527 GCF_000146605.3 Meleagris gallopavo | reverse complement strand
CTGTGTGTGGGGCTGTTGGTGGAGATCCTTGTGCGACGGTGTGTTTTGGGGTGGCTGGCTGCGAGGGTTGGAAGGGGGATGTGAAAGTGGTGGGGCGGAATCTTCTGGGTCAGCTGTTCTGCAGCTATCTTTTTTCATCCTTTCCCTGAGGCCTGCAGCGAGAGCTCTGGTGCATCCTTCAGTGAAATCCCTCTTCCTGTTCAACTCTACTTTTCTTACGTAACGCCATAATGCTGTAATGGGTCCTGGTCTTTCGACTTGAGTGAGACGTGTGCTGCCCGTGGCTTGCTTTCTGCGTTTGTTTTTTTTACAAAGCGTTGAAAAGTGAAGCGTGTTGGAAGAACCTTGGGTAGTTTCCGGTGGTGTGAGGAACTCTGGGTTGGCTGTTGTTGCGGTCGGAGTAGGCAGCGCGGCCTGTGTTGGAGGCTGCTGAGAATATGTAGAAAGGGCTCGTGCTTGAGGAGGAATGAGAAAGTATCCTTCCGAGCGGGTAGTGCGGCTGTGGTGCTCCTCAGGCGCGGCGTCTC
>NW_011196433.1:0-585 GCF_000146605.3 Meleagris gallopavo | reverse complement strand
TGTTTTTCTTCTTTTTTTTCCATGTTGTCCCGTTGGCGCTTCGTTGGAGTTTCCTGGATCCAAATGTAGCCTTCTGACCACGTGTGATGCCCAAAGAAGAGGTAGGCTACCAAACAGGCTTGTGCTGAGTGCTGTCCATGAATTGGGGTTTCTCAATTCACCAGAATTCTTTTCCACATGACGTTGTTCAGTGCTGTATGTGAAGCTTTCTTCTTTCTAGGATTGGCGTCTGCACCACCAGATGCGGTAGCCATTTTGGGCTGCCCATGTTCCTACAATGAACGTGTCCAGTTTTTCGGAAAGGCGTGGACCTTACTGGACATGAAGGTATCTTTATTCCTTCTATTTTTGCCGAGTCCACTGCCAGATGCTGTTGGCCTTCTGGGCCCCCCTGAGTTGCTGCATTGGTTGTGCCTTTATCCTTGGAGCGGGGTAAGTGACACTGCTGTCCCTACCGGAAGGCGGTCTCTGCTTTTGTTGTCCTGTGCCCAACGCTTGCAGCGTGGCACTGCGGTCGTCGCGTGCGGTGCCAGGACTTAGCCAGGCTCTTGGTGGAAGCAGCAGGAACTGCAGCCGGAGGTGGAT
>NW_011196432.1:0-508 GCF_000146605.3 Meleagris gallopavo | reverse complement strand
TTGGAGCGGGGTAAGTGACACTGCTGTCCCTACCGGAAGGCGGTCTCTGCTTTTGTTGTCCTGTGCCCAAACGCTTGCAGCGTGGCACTGCGGTCGTCGCGTGCGGTGCCAGGACTTTAGCCAGGCTCTTGGTGGAAGCAGCAGGAAACTGCAGCCGGAGGTGGATGCCAATATCCAAAGCTTGGTCTCTGTGCCAAGGTACGTTGATCCTTGACGTGTCCTTTTTAAATGCTTGCTGAGGTGCTCTCAGCTTGGTGTCGGATGTCCCTCGTGCTCATGTTGCTTTCACTGGGTGCTTTTCCTTTCCCCATTTTCAGGTCTCCCCAGTGCTGATGGTATGTCAGAGCCATGTCCCAATGTTGTCTTCTTTTCTGTTTGGATTCAACAGCATTTTCTTCCCTTTTGATCTGTTCTTCTTCTCTTTCTTCCCTGTTGCCCGTTGGCGCTTCGTTGGAGTTTCCTGGATCCAAATGCACCCTTCTGACCACGTGTGATGCCCAAAGAAGAG
>NW_011196431.1:0-668 GCF_000146605.3 Meleagris gallopavo | reverse complement strand
CTGCCCTCGGAACGTCCCCGGCAGCTGGCCGCTGTCCCCAGGCTGTGGCTCCGTCCCGTCTCTCCCCGAGTGTCCCCTGGCCGCGTCCCGAGCCCACTGCTTCCTTCGTGTGCCCTTCTGAGCACATCAGCAGGGGACGGGGATACTCACATGCGACACAGCGCAGAGCCACGCGGGCTCCGTGCTGCATTTCCCTCTGTGGGAGCGAGGAAACAAGATGTGGTGGTTTGATACTGTGGGGCTATGATGGGTTACTGGAGTCTGAGGTGTCTGTGAATCAGTTGTCTGAGGATTCTACGAGGATGCTGAGGATACCAGCTCCTGTAGGTTGGATTACTTCACGTTCTGTCGCTGTTTCCCGATTCTAGATTCTGTGTCTCTGTGAGAATTCTGGGCTTCAGCTGTGTGGTGATCCCGATTCCTCCCTAAGAGCAGAGATTCCCCGATTTGTAGCTGTGCAATATGATGTCTGTCCATATCCACCCCCGTGCCCAGTGCGTGGAATAGTTCTGAGTGGCTGACACAACCCAAGCAAAATCAATTTCTGTAGATTATTAAAAAACTAGAACCCCTTTGCTTTAGTTTCTGCTCCCTGCTCTTGTTTATTTCTGTTCTCCCTTGCTTCACACGTAACTTCCAAATGTGGCATTTTGCAGATAACGTTTTTT
>NW_011196430.1:0-719 GCF_000146605.3 Meleagris gallopavo | reverse complement strand
CAGGCATTAACATCTCCATATCCTGTTTCAATTTCAAATGTTTGTCTAAGATCTTTTATCTCTTTAACTGTCACAATTTTGGGGTTTTTAGGAAGATTTTTCACCCCCTCACTAAGTTTTTCCTCATCCTGAACCTTCTGGGTGTCATCCGGGAGTATATCCCATACAGCTATCCGGAATCTCGCTGTTGGATCTTTCCCACGCATGTCTATCCCAAGGCCAAAGGTAGTATTAACAAGATTATCAGCCTTGTTAATTGTTATTGTCACTGGGTTACATTGTAAGGATTGACAGTTTGGTTGTGCAGTCCCTTTAAACATGCTTATTCGATCTTTCAATGTATGTGCCCATGGAGCATCAAATATTCCAGGTATATATGTCCAACCTCGATGGGCAGTTGTCCACCATACATTATTCCATCTGTTACAGGGAATCCCTTATTTATACCCGGTTCAGGACAGAGATATTTATTTTCATTACTCAGTTGTCGTTGAGTACTTAAAACTTCCACAGGCTATTACCTGGCAAGCATCAAATGTAACAGTCTGGGGTACTTCCTTTCTTGTAAGGTTTACCCAAATCTTAACAGGGTATCCCCCTAATCCCCTCTGGAGGTCATCTTTTTCCAAGCCATCACTTGACTAAAGCTTTCCCTGAAATAATTGTTATCAAGATCAAAACAATAAGTTGGTCCCTCCCAGCATTGTTGCCAAAACCTT
>NW_011196429.1:0-657 GCF_000146605.3 Meleagris gallopavo | reverse complement strand
TGGCTCTGCTGAGACCTGCATGATTTGGCATCTGCCGGCAGCTCCCTGAGCCGTCCACACACCGTGGCTCCATACATGAGCCAGGCACATGAGAGAAATGAAAAGTAGGACAAGCTGCGTAGGATTTGCAGGAGGGGGAAAGCATTTTGGGCATCTCCTTTTTACTGCTCTGCTCTCTTCAGTGGCACAGCTGCAGGGAACGAACCATCTGCCAGCACGGGTCCACCACACATCCTCTCTCTCCTGACGATGTGTGACTCCACAGGGTCACTCCGGGTATCCCTTCTCCTTTACACGCTTCACCCCATACAGCCAGTACCACATTCTCCACAGGAACTTTACTGCTCAGGCTGGTAGGCACGGGATTGAAAGAAGGAGGCAGTGAGGGGCCCCCTCCTTCTTTACAGCACACCGGTAAGTACATTGGGCAGAATAAAATAGTCGCCAGATTCCATCATCTCCACCACATGTCGTTTTGCACTTCTTCCCCAGAGGAGGAGAATAGAGGATGGGCACAACCTCCATCTCTCTGTGTGCAAGGGCCGGGAGCAGGTCAGCCAGCAAAGCTGCGCGGCCTCAGGGGAAGATCCGGTGGGGGACCCCAGGGGCTGGTCAGGTGTCCTCCTTTAAGCGTTAACTCTGAGGACCATCTGTTCA
>NW_011196428.1:0-480 GCF_000146605.3 Meleagris gallopavo | reverse complement strand
GTGCTAAGAAGAACCTGGTAGGTGGAGGGGAAAAGAAATCCTCAGGGTTTGGGTGCTTCCGTGTGTTACGAGTGATTGTGATACCACTGCTCGGTCAGTTTGAGTGCATGGAACGAGTCTGAAATCTTTTATTAATGGAGTAATGTGAAAGGAGTCCTATGGATTTGAGAGCTGACTGAAAGTCTGTGGGCATCTTCCAGGAGCTGGGGTAAAGGTGAGGCAAGGAGAGCTGGGGGAGGAGGATGAGGCGTAGGAAGAGGAACGTCTTCCATTGATATCAACTCCTGCTGTACCTTTTTGACTCGGCACGCATGCTTTTTTTAATAAAGAACAAACTCATTGTGCAGCTTGTGAATGAACTCATTCACACCTGTTACTGTTTGATGTTCCTCTCTACAAGGAGCTGCAATTGAAGTGGACACTTCTGGTCTGATTGCAGCCCCCTCCCGCATGCTCAGATCGGCCAAGTTTGCCAGGCCT
>NW_011196427.1:0-508 GCF_000146605.3 Meleagris gallopavo | reverse complement strand
TGAGGATTTAAAAGCCTAGCTAGTTTCACTGCAATGCTGCGGGCTTGTATTTGCCCTCTGATTTGAGGGTAGCAGGACAGTATCTCCATGTCATTTATCCATGCTGTTCAACCACAGGCTGTGCTCTGCCAAGACACCAGCAGCATCTCATGGCCAGAGGAGCTCCACCCTGAGCAAACCAAGCCAGAACACCACACTGAACGCGTATGTCAGTTCAGAAACAGAGTGCTGGTCTTGCTGAGTAGAGTAGAGCCTAACACTACCTTCCAAGAAAATAAGGCTTCGTACCGGGCCTGTATGCTCAGCATCTTTGGTCACCCCACAACTATTCCCTCATTAAACAGATTAATAGCTCCTGGGCACTTTGGCATGCTAAAATGCTGAGTAGCAGCGTGTGTATTTAGGTTTGTCCTTGGCACTACTCCAGGAACAAAACAGTTGGACAAGGCCAGAAGGAAACGCTGAGCACAGCGCTTCAAGAGAAGCGTGGACGTGGCAGCTCACCTGC
>NW_011196426.1:0-472 GCF_000146605.3 Meleagris gallopavo | reverse complement strand
TTTGCCCTCTGATTTGAGGGTAGCAGGACAGTATCTCCATGTCATTTATCCATGCTGTTCAACCACAGGCTGTGCTCTGCCAAGACACCAGCAGCATCTCATGGCCAGAGGAGCTCCACCCTGAGCAAACCAAGCCAGAACACCACACTGAACGCGTATGTCAGTTCAGAAACAGAGTGCTGGTCTTGCTGAGTAGAGTAGAGCCTAACACTACCTTCCAAGAAAATAAGGCTTCGTACGGGGCCTGTATGCTCAGCATCTTTGGTCACCCCACAACTATTCCCTCATTAGACAGATTAATAGCTCCTGGGCACTTTGGCATGCTAAAATGCTAAGTAGCAGCGTGTGTATTTAGGTTTGTCCTTGGCACTACTCCAGGAACAAAACAGTTGGACAAGGCCAGAAGGAAACGCTGAGCACAGCGCTTCAAGAGAAGCGTGGACGTGGCAGCTCACCTGCACTGATGCACAAG
>NW_011196425.1:0-510 GCF_000146605.3 Meleagris gallopavo | reverse complement strand
AAAGAATTGAGTCAGATAATGGGACTCATTTTAAAAATTCTCTTGTAGGTACCTGGGGCTAAAGGTCATGGTATTGAGTGGATTTACCATATTCCCTACCATGCACCGGCCTCAGGTAAGATTGAACGATACAATGGGTTGTTAAAAACTATGCTGAAAGCAATGGGAGGCGGTACATTTAAGCACTGGGAGAAGCATTTGGCAGAAGCCACCTGGTTAGTCAATACCAGAGGATCTATCAATCGTGGTGGTCCAACCCAGTCCAGCTCCCTACATACCGTAGAGGGAGATAAAGTCCCTGTTGTACATGTAAAGAATATGTTGGGAAAGGCAGTTTGGGTTATTCCAGCCTCTGAGAAGGACAAACCTCTTCGTGGAACTGTTTTTGCCCAGGGACCTGGGTCCACTTGGTGGGTGATGCAGGAAAACGGGGATGTTCAATGTGTACCGCAAGGGAACTTGATGTTGAGGGAGTGCAGTCAGTAATTCCTAGTGCGTGTGTTTATATTT
>NW_011196424.1:0-444 GCF_000146605.3 Meleagris gallopavo | reverse complement strand
AATCATTTCTATGTAACAGGTATTGAGACACTAAGCTAGTGCACTTTGTACCTACCTTTCCTTAAAGAATCTATACTTGCTCTTGAACAGCTCCTCTCTATGCCATTGAAATGTTTTAGACAAAGAATCGATCTATAACGAAGATCTGATGTTATTAGGAAACATCGGCATCCTAAGAGAACACAAAGTCCTTCAACTCCTTTCTGTGTTACAATACTGAAGCAGTACTGAGAATATAATAGATATATTCTCAGTATTCTCCTGCAGCATTTTTTTCCCACATTTTACACACGAGGAACTAAGTCTTCATAGAATTACTAATGACCAAATAGAAGGTCCATGGCAGGGCAGAGAATTGAAATTAATCAGCATTTGAATCCCTAACTGAGTACTATAAATATCAACTCATTTCTTTAGCAAGAGATTATGGAGTGATTTGTTATA
>NW_011196423.1:0-757 GCF_000146605.3 Meleagris gallopavo | reverse complement strand
TTGTCTATATTCATGTCTATTTCATGTATTTAAAATAGATAACTATATACAATTTATGTGATTTATATCACTATATAATGACTGTATTTATAATATGTGCACACATGTATGAATTCTGTTCTTCTTCTACTGACCAGGGATAACTACCTGTGGGAAAACACTCCCAAGTCTGCCAACAGAGTGCTGTTCACAAGGTCCCATCCAAGCCCGCAGTTCAAGTGGACAATGCAGTTGTGACAACAGCAGCAGGTGAGCTGCTAAGGTGGAAACTCGACCTTTTCAACGTAACAGCTGGGTAACTTGTGTCTCTACTTCAATCATTTTGCCCTTCTTTTGGCTCTCCTTTTCATGTGAGTCAAAGTATTAGACTCTGAATGTGTATCTGTGTCAAACGGAGGTAGGACAGAGATCAGGAGAAGAAGGAGATGGAGAAGATGGCTAAATTCCCAGCAGAATTAACTTTCTGTTTCTAATGATCTGTGAGAAATTAGCCAGTAGCACACCTGAGGAACTGCCAATCGAGGTTTATCCAGCTAGCTTACCACAGGTGACACCAGCAAGCAAGTACTGAAATAAAAATACTAAGCATGAAGTGCCTTTTGCAAAGAGTTGCCCAAGAATTTCAGATCAGTATATACTGCTGGGAGGTTTTTTGTCAGGACTGTAGCTATTTCATCAAGGATTCATGTAAGTATGCTGCCATCATTGCCCTCCACTTCTTGAGGGTGCCTTCATACATTGCAGTTGTTGCAGACAC
>NW_011196422.1:0-543 GCF_000146605.3 Meleagris gallopavo | reverse complement strand
GCCTAGAATGAATCTATGTTTATAAAATATTTTTCAGTTTTATGTTTGGGTCCAATCATTTCACATTTATGCATGACTCTGAAGTGCTTGTGATTTGGGATTATAAGCAGTGTATTGTGAATAGAAATGTAGCTCAGAAAAACAGATATAGCCATCAAGCCTAGTTAATATTAATGAGCTATACATACAGGTGGCTAGACTGTTTTCCATTGTTTGGAAAAGAATGCCTTATCCAGAATGGCTATAATTGTTTTGAGTGTCATCCGTCTCCCCAAGTTTTTTCACTATCTTCATTAGCACAAGCATTTGTAAGAATGGTTCTGTATTCTTTCTTGGGAAATTAAGAGATACTCTGAGTCAAGGAAGGGACATGAAGTAGAACTGATTCAATTGAGGTGCCCATTTTCTGTTTGTAGCTGTAACAGTGCTCTGCAGTTTACAGTCTTGTTTAAATAATATTGCATTTGAAGTGCTATACTATGAAGTATCACCTGATTTGCGGACACTTACTTACAATCATTTTATAAGATAGACTTGTCAATG
>NW_011196421.1:0-561 GCF_000146605.3 Meleagris gallopavo | reverse complement strand
CCAGAAGAAGAAGAAGACAGCGGAACCTTATGCTCACACTGCACTACAAATGCTACAGGAGCAGAACAAACCGGGCAGCTCTGGGTTCCTCCCGGGAAGGCAAAACTGCACAGAGATGCACCAGCTGTGTTTGGCAGTGCCCTCCCAGCCTCACATTTCCTGCTCCCCTGCTCCTCGTCCGATCCCACTGCTGAGCCAGGAACTCAGTGCCGCAGAGCACCGTGCAAAGCTGTGCCGGGACCTCCTCCCCTTCTTCTCCTGCAGCTCGGCGTGCAGCCTCACCTCCTCCTCTGGCAGAGCTGCTGATCCCACGCGTGCCATCAGGATGCTCCTCTAACCCAGAGCTCCTTCCCACCCTGCCAAGAAAAAGCAAACCAACCCCCCACCACCAGCACGGCTCCGCAGCAGGGAATGCACACAGCTTCACGCCGCTCCGCTTCGCCCTGTCCTTCCTAAGAGACCAAAGGAGCACTGATTGAAATTGGTACAAAGCACAGCAGCGTCACTTTAAAACGCACGTTGTGTTTCGTTGTCAGGGCTATTACAGCCCAAAGGTTGTCA
>NW_011196420.1:0-734 GCF_000146605.3 Meleagris gallopavo | reverse complement strand
CATTTTGCTTCCATCTTGTCTGAGAACTGCTCATTATGCACAGCCCTCATCTTTGCTTTGGTGAGGTGGGGACTGCCATTGCTTCCTCATGGAATGGGAGATCAGGTTCTGGACCACCTGAGGACCCAAACATCCAGGAGTCTTTGGGGTCCTGACGAGATGAGTCCCAGAGTTCCGAGGGAATTCACCGCTGCAGTCACCGAGCCACTCTCCATGGTATTTCACAAGTCGAGGCAGTCAGGTCAAGTCCCTGGTGAGGAGAAAAAGGTGACAGCACACCTCTAGGAAGGATAGAAAGTGTGACGCGGGGAACTACCAGCATGTCAGTCTCACCTCTGTGCTGGTCACGGATCATGGAGCAGATCATCCTGCAAGTGACTCTCAAGCACACATTCCAGTGCGTCACCACCCTGGGCGTGAAAAGCTGCCTCCTAATAACCAACCTAAACCTCCCCTGTCTCACTTGAAACCATTTCCCCTTGTCCTATCGCTATCCACCCTCCTAAACAGCCGTTGCCCCCTCCTGCTTATGCGCTCCCTTCGAGTCTTGGAAGGCTGTCATGAGCTATCTCCAGAGCTTTCTCTTCTCCCACACAAACAATCCCAGTTCCCTCAACATTTCTTTCTAAGAGAGGGGCTCCAGCCCTCTGATCATCTTCGTGGCCCTTCTCTGGACCTGCTCCAAAAGCTCCACATCATTCCTGTGCTGGAGCCCCAGGCCTGGACGCAGTGCT
>NW_011196419.1:0-574 GCF_000146605.3 Meleagris gallopavo | reverse complement strand
GTGCGTGAAAAGCTGCCTCCTAATAACCAACCTAAACCTCCCCTGTCTCACTTGAAAACCATTTCCCCTTGTCCTATCGCTATCCACCCTCCTCAACAGCCCGTTGCCCCCTCCTGCTTATGCGCTCCCTTTGAGTCTTGGAAGGCTGTCATGAGCTATCTCCAGAGCTTTCTCTTCTCCCACAGAAACAATCCCAGTTCCCTCAACATTTCTTTCTAAGAGAGGTGCTCCAGCCCTCTGATCATCTTCGTGGCCCTTCTCTGGACCTGCTCCAAAAGCTCCACATCATTCCTGTGCTGGAGCCCCAGGCCTGGACGCAGTGCTGCACATGGGGCCGCACCAGAGCCGAGTCGAGGGGGACAATCACCTCCCTCTCCCTGCTGGTCGCTCCTCTTTGAATGCAGCCCAGGATACAGTTGGCCTTCTGGGCTGCAAGTGCACACTACTGGCTTATGTCCAGCTCTTTGTCCACCAGGATCCCCGAGTCCTCCGCAGGGCTGCTCCCAAGGGCTTCTACGCCCAGTTGGTACAAGCATCTGGGTTTCCCCTTCATCAGGGACATCAACAGTGGGGT
>NW_011196418.1:0-626 GCF_000146605.3 Meleagris gallopavo | reverse complement strand
TCAACATTTCTTTCTAAGAGAGGTGCTCCAGCCCTCTGATCATCTTCGTGGCCCTTCCCTGGACCTGCTCCAAAAGCTCCACATCATTCCTGTGCTGGAGCCCCAGGCCTGGACGCAGTGCTGCACATGGGGCCGCATCAGAGCCGAGTCGAGGGGGACAATCACCTCCCTCTCCCTGCTGGTCGCTCCTCTTTGAATGCAGCCCACGATACAGTTGGCCTTCTGGGCTGCAAGTGCACACTACTGGCTTATGTCCAGCTCTTTGTCCACCAGGATCCCCGAGTCCTCCGCAGGGCTGCTCCCAAGGGCTTCTACGCCCAGTTTGTACAAGCATCTGGCTTTCCCTTCATCACGGACATCAACAGTGGGGTTGAGTGCACCCTAAGGACACCAAGCTGTGGGCTGCAGTGACACAGCAGAGGGACGGGATGCCATCCACAGAGACCTCAACAGGCTGAGCAGTGGGCACAAATCCAAGTGCAGGGTCAGTAGCTGGGAAGAGGGGAACACCCACCACCAAAACATGCTAGGGGATGAAAGGACTGAGCGTAGTCCTGCTCCATAAGGCCTGTGTGTACGTGGTGGGGTGGGAGCTGGACACAAGCCAGCAGGTCGGGCCCTTCCAG
>NW_011196417.1:0-926 GCF_000146605.3 Meleagris gallopavo | reverse complement strand
TTTTGGTGCATGTTGCCAACCTCTCACTCGGCCATGTAGACCAATAGTAGTATGGAGGTTGGAGATCTTCCTGCTCTGGATTGGTTCCTTTTGTTGTCTCTTGGTGGGCTGTTTTCTCCAATCTTCAGGCCTGTAAGATCTGCCAATGCTTGCAAAGTCTCAATTTAGTCTGTCTTTCTTCCTTATCTTGCAGTTAGAGTAAGCTGTGTGGCCTTCCTTACTTGCAGCTGGGTGAAAGTCCAGCAGTCTGTGTCCTTAGGCTTCAGCAAATTTAAATGCATTTTCTAGGCAAGTTTCTGTGCAAGATTATTCTATTCAAGTAGCACAACAACTTAGAGAACAAGAATAGCCTTCTGAATATAGAATCATAGAATAGAATCATAGAATGGTATGGAGTGGAAGAGACCTTTAAGATGAGCTAGTTTCAAACCCAAGCTATAGGCAGGGATACCTCCCTCTAGATCAGGTTGCTCAAAAGTCCTATCCAGCCTGGTTTTGAATGCTTGGAGGGAGGAGGCATTCACAACTTTGCTGGACAACCTGTTCCAGTGTCTCCCCATCCCCACAGTAAAAAATTTCTTCCTGATATGTAGTCTAAATCTTCCCTTTTCCAGTTTAAAACCATTTCCCCTTGTCCTGTCGCTACCTGCCCTGATAAAAAGTCCCTCCCCAGCTTCCCTTTAGGGCCCTTCAGGTACTGGAAGGCCACTCCAAGGTCTCCTTGGAGCCTTCTCTTCTCCACTGGAGCTGATGAGCTCCAGCTCTCTCAGCCTTTCCGTACAGGGGAGGTGTTTCAGCCCTCTGATCATCTTTGTGGCCCTCCTCTGGACCTGCCTGAACAACTCCATGTCCTTGTGTTGAGGGCTCCAGAACTGGACGCAGTGCTCCAGATGGTGTGTCAATGAGAGCAGAGGTAGGGGGGCGAG
>NW_011196416.1:0-473 GCF_000146605.3 Meleagris gallopavo | reverse complement strand
TTATTAGCTACAGATAGACTGTGGAGTTCAGCAGGGGTACCTTAGCTCTGAAAGGTATGAATATTTCATGTTTGAGAATAAGCAAGCATTAGAGTCTGTTAATACAGTCAGGTTATTTCCTGCAGCAGTGAGCTTAAATGCAATGAATTACTGACATCCATTTCTTACCTCTGACATCAATGCCGACATACTCTCTCTGCTCTGGCTGTGAAACACAGACAGTTCTGTTACACAGTCTTCATCAAGGTGTCCCAGCTGCAAGAACAAGACCTAGAGTGAAGAAACAGCTTTCAAGTCATCTCACAGAGCCAAATCTCACCACCACAGTCTTCTGATATGCAGCAATCAAGGCAATAGTTGCCACCATTTCAGATTCTCTATTTTAAGTAGCCAGTATCAGGGCTAAACACTGCAAGGAGTAAACAGAAAGAGTCTCCAAACTTCAGCAACTGGTCCCTCTGCGGCAACAGGTT
>NW_011196415.1:0-740 GCF_000146605.3 Meleagris gallopavo | reverse complement strand
ATAGACTGTGGAGTTCAGCAGGGGTACCTTAGCTCTGAAAGGTATGAATATTTCATGTTGGAGAATAAGCAAGCATTAGAGTCTGTTAATACAGTCAGGTTATTTCCTGCAGCAGTGAGCTTAAATGCAATGAATTACTGACATCCATTTCTTACCTCTGACATCAATGCCGACATACTCTCTCTGCTCTGGTTGTGAAACACAGACAGTTCTGTTACACAGTCTTCATCAAGGTGTCCCAGCTGCAAGAACAAGACCTAGAGTGAAGAAACAGCTTTCAAGTCATCTCACAGAGCCAAATCTCACCACCACAGTCTTCTGATATGCAGCAATCAAGGCAATAGTTAGCCACCATTTCAGATTCCCTATTTTAAGTAGCCAGTATCAGGGCTAAGTACTGCAAGGACTAAACAGAAAGAGTCTCCAAACTTCAGCAACTGGTCCCTCTGTGGCAACAGGTTCTGAATTCAACTACAAAAGCCTGTCAGCAGATGAGATTTTCACTGGAGCAGAAGTCACACTTCTCTCCCTTCTTAATTATTCAGTTGCATGGCATGCACAGCACCCTGTGCTGTATCATCAGCACAGCTGTTCTTCAGAGAAACAGTGGCACCCAGTGGCCAGCAGCAGCCATTGGCTGCAAATGCACAGCAGCTTCTCAGTACCTACAGCAAGAATCTCTCTCTCACACACTCCAATCCCCACCCCCACCCCAACCCCGCTACCCCAACCTCTCACAC
>NW_011196414.1:0-581 GCF_000146605.3 Meleagris gallopavo | reverse complement strand
CTGTTTCCTTTAGTGGCAGTGTCATCTTACAGTTTTCTGCACCTTAAAATATTTCAGATTACTTCTGAAGTAGATCAGAATTTTAGGCATTATTACTTGGATTAGCAAAAAGGTTCATTAGTTGGATTACTAATGAACTGCTACAGCTATTGCTACTGCCAAGCTTGTTGGCAGCATTCTTAAAGTAACTTTAGCTCTCTTGAATGAATCTCACTGAAACAAAACAATGTAGATTAACCTAAGAAGGAAGGAAAAAAAACAAAAACAATCATCAAAAACATTTAGTATATTTTGATACATATTTAACTAATAGTTTCTTCTATGAAAGAAAAGGTTATTTTGCTATTTGCATCCTTTGAATTTCCATAATAAATTTCCAAAATAAATAGGAGGCATTACTTCTGAATCAAGCTACGTAGTAATTGAATCAGAAATGTGTTGACATACCTCTCATGTCCATTATTGACACGCAATACAGACCTTACGGGAAAAACCCTAAACATGCACTGAAAACTGAACTAGTTCAAAATGCCAAAGACATTTTTAAAATATCATCAAAGCCATTATAAAACTGGTACTTA
>NW_011196411.1:0-570 GCF_000146605.3 Meleagris gallopavo | reverse complement strand
GGCCCCCTGATCAGGATGAGGAGGCTGATGAGGCCTTACCAAAAGCAACTGGATGTAGCGTCACGTTCCAGGCACTGGTGCTTATGGGGACTTCAATTATCCAGATATTTGCTGGATGACCAACATAGCCAGGCACGCACGGTCCAGACGGTTCTTGCAGTGTGTTGAAGACAACTTTCTGATGCAGGTGGTGGAGGAACCGACGCGGGGAGGGGTGTTACTGGACCTTATTTTCACCAACAGGGATGGACTTGTTAAGGAAGTAAAGTTAGGGGGCAGTTTGGGTTGTAGTGATCATGAGATGGTGGAGTTCAAGATCCTGAGCGGAAGAAGCAAAGCAATAAGTAGGATTGCTACCCTGGACTTTAGGAGAGCCAACTTCGATCTCTTCCGGGACCTACTTGGAGCTATCCCGTGGGCTCGGGTGTTAGAAGGTAAGGGGGCCTCTGAGAGCTGGTCAGCATTTAAACAGCTCTTCTTCCAAGCTCAGGATCGGTGCGTCCCTGTGAACAAGAAATCGGGAAAAGGTGGCAGGAGACCTTTGTGGATGAGCAAGGAGCTCATGCGCAA
>NW_011196410.1:0-529 GCF_000146605.3 Meleagris gallopavo | reverse complement strand
ATGTAGCGTCACGTTCCCAGGCACTGGTGCTTATGGGGGACTTCAATTATCCAGATATTTGGCTGGATGACCAACATAGCCAGGCACGCACGGTCCAGACGGTTCTTGCAGTGTGTTGAAGACAACTTTCTGATGCAGGTGGTGGAGGAACCGACGCGGGGAGGGGTGTTACTGGACCTTATTTTCACCAACAGGGATGGACTTGTTAAGGAAGTAAAGGTAGGGGGCAGTTTGGGTTGTAGTGATCATGAGATGGTGGAGTTCAAGATCCTGAGCGGAAGAAGCAAAGCAATAAGTAGGATTGCTACCCTGGACTTTAGGAGAGCCAACTTCGATCTCTTCCGGGACCTACTTGGAGCTATCCCGTGGGCTCGGGTGTTAGAAGGTAAGGGGGCCTCTGAGAGCTGGTCAGCATTTAAACAGCTCTTCTTCCAAGCTCAGGATCGGTGCGTCCCTGTGAACAAGAAATCGGGAAAAGGTGGCAGGAGACCTTTGTGGATGAGCAAGGAGCTCATGCGCAAGCTCAAAG
>NW_011196409.1:0-529 GCF_000146605.3 Meleagris gallopavo | reverse complement strand
TGCCTCTAGAGTTATCCTAATGAAAGGGCTCCGGAGGTGTCAGCGGATTAAAAACAAACGGCACAGCGCGGGCCTTCAGGCACTGATGGCTGCACGGTGTTTCGGGCGCAGATGTTCTCATGCTCCCGTGCCGTGTGATTGTGGGTTTGGGGTACAGGTGTCATCGTGCAGCTTTGTTCGTAATGCAGTCTTCCTGCACCCCTGTGTTAGAAGGGGGGTTCATCGGCACGTTTCCTTGTCCCCCCTCCGTGCCTATCTCACTCATTTCACTTTTTGTTGCTAGTTTCTTCCAGAAATGTTCTTTCTCTTCAAATAAAGATGCTGTCACCTGCTTCATAGCGGGATAAAATACTCTACTGGAGCAGGAAATTGTGAATCATCTGCTGCTTTGCAAACAGCTAATGCGAAGTGTATTTTCTTCTGCCTCTCTTTTCTCTTGTGCCTTTTAGAATGTCTTTGTTGTCACCTTGTCATGCTGTACTCAGCTGTGAATCTCTTCTCTCAACCTCTTGCTGAGTGTAAAGGCACA
>NW_011196408.1:0-501 GCF_000146605.3 Meleagris gallopavo | reverse complement strand
TCCTTTATTGCCAGGACACCCTCTGCATTCAGCAGTGGGACCTCATTTTCCCTCATCTCCTTTTGCTACTGATTTCCTGAAAGATGCCTTTCTTGTTGTCCCTTTGGCCTCCCTCACCAGATTGAATTCCAAGAGTGTCCCAGCCTTCCCTGTTGTAATCCCGCATGCCCTGACAGCATTTCTAGATTTCTACCAAGTGGACAGACCCTTTTTCACATTTCACAGGCTTTCCTTTTCCCTTTGAGATTTCCCATGAGCTCCTTGCTCATCCTTGTAGGTTTCCTGCCACCTGCGCTTGATTTCTTCCCCATAAGGATTCGCGAATTGTGAGCTTGGAGGAAGTGGTGCTTGATGTCTAGCAGCTCTATGGGACCCCCTTGCGTTCCAGTGCTGTAACTCATGGGCTATTAGGCCCTTGAAATGGTCAAAGTTGGATCTCCTGAAGTCCAGGACTGCTGTGCTAATGATTGCTGCGTTTCTTGGATGCAAGATCCTGAACTC
>NW_011196407.1:0-1335 GCF_000146605.3 Meleagris gallopavo | reverse complement strand
ACATTTCACAGGCTTTCCTTTTCCCTTTGAGATTTCCCATGAGCTCCTTGCTCATCCTTGTAGGTTTCCTGCCACCTGCGCTTGATTTCTTCCCCATAAGGATTCGCGAATTGTGAGCTTGGAGGAAGTGGTGCTTGATGTCTAGCAGCTCTATGGGACCCCCTTGCGTTCCAGTGCTGTAACTCATGGGCTATTAGGCCCTTGAAATGGTCAAAGTTGGATCTCCTGAAGTCCAGGACTGCTGTGCTAATGATTGCTGCGTTTCTTGGATGCAAGGTCCTGAACTCAGCTGTCTCACGGTTGAGGCGTGCAAGGCTGTCTGTAAACAAGAGGATTACTTTGTATTTTGCAGTTTGGTTAAATGCAGTTTAGCTTCTGTATTCTTACCTGGAAGCTTATCCAATTGGCACTTTGTTAAATGGAAGATGGCATTGTCACAACTTCAAGACATTTGGGACTACAAACCTCCCCAGCTAATTTGACAAGCGTCCAGACTGCACCAATAATTCAGGATGTTGAGTAGTCGGAGACAAACATCAGTGAGATTTGTGGCCTCTAGAAGCTTCTGTCATTCTGCATCAGTTTCCCTTGCCCGTGGCATTATGCAAGATCTGTGATGCACTTCTGTGGGCACCAGATTACAAGAATGGAAGGTGAAACTTTCTGTAATGTTTGCTGCAGATGTTACAGAAAGGAGTCCTGTGTGTTCTAGGTTGAAGAGGAAAGTGGAGAACTGTCTATTTCTTTTTTTCTCTCTCTGCCTTTTACATCCACAACCTGTGTTCATTTCTCAAGCTGTTTTACCTTCCTGTCTTCTCTGATCTGTCTATATGACAGTTACAGTATTTCTGTATTTGTGACATGACTTTTGGTTATATCTCTTGTATGTAGTATTAGACATGATATAAACAAACAAAACTGCAACCATGCACTTAAGGTTGGAAAGTAGCTTGTTGTTTTGTTGGGATTTTTTTGCACTCTGATAGTTGGGGGCTAGAAAAGCCTCACGGAACCTTGTGTGTTCCTTGACATCTGAAGCACTCAGTCTCAGCAGAGCAGCACAGCACAGGCAATTCCCCAGCCATGTGGGAGGGGTAGTGTCAGAGGATGCTCGAAATATGGGTTCCTGGCTGTCTTCTGTCATCCTGTGTCTGTGCTTCCCTGGCCCATCACTGCTGCTTTGGATTTTATGCTGGTTTAGAACTTGCACGTGCTTTGCTATTAATTGTCCAGAAGTTGTTGGTTAGTGTTCCTGCTATTATTCCAGTGTCTTTAACGATGATCGTACTGGGGAGCTGAAGCATTTGTCTGTATGGTTAGATGTTCTGCAGTTTT
>NW_011196406.1:0-431 GCF_000146605.3 Meleagris gallopavo | reverse complement strand
TTTGTTGGGGTTTTTTTGCACTCTGATAGTTGGGGGCTAGAAAAGCCTCACGGAACCTTGTGTGTTCCTTGACATCTGAAGCACTCAGTCTCAGCAGAGCAGCACAGCACAGGCAATTCCCCAGCCATGTGGGAGGGGTAGTGTCAGAGGATGCTCGAAATATGGGTTCCTGGCTGTCTTCTGTCATCCTGTGTCTGTGCTTCCCTGGCCCATCACTGCTGCTTTGGATTTTATGCTGGTTTAGAACTTGCACGTGCTTTGCTATTAATTGTCCAGAAGTTGTTGGTTAGTGTTCCTGCTATTATTCCAGTGTCTTTAACGATGATCATACTGGGGAGCTGAAGCCTTTGTCTGTATGGTTAGATGTTCTGCAGTTTTCAGCATGAAAAGTTTCCGTAATATCTTCAGTTTTGGGAAAAAGATATATCCTA
>NW_011196405.1:0-543 GCF_000146605.3 Meleagris gallopavo | reverse complement strand
TTGTGTGTTCCTTGACATCTGAAGCACTCAGTGTCAGCAGAGCAGCACAGCACAGGCAATTCCCCAGCCATGTGGGAGGGGTAGTGTCAGAGGATGCTCGAAATATGGGTTCATGGCTGTCTTCTGTCATCCTGTGTCTGTGCTTCCCTGGCCCATCACTGCTGCTTTGGATTTTATGCTGGTTTAGAACTTGCACGTGCTTTGCTATTAATTGTCCAGAAGTTGTTGGTTAGTGTTCCTGCTATTATTCCAGTGTCTTTAACGATGATCGTACTGGGGAGCTGAAGCATTTGTCTATATGGTTAGATGTTCTGCAGTTTTCAGCATGAAAAGTTTCTGTAATATCCTCAGTTTTGGGAAAAAGATATATTCTAGGATTCTATTTTATTTTTTTTTAATGAGCTGTCTGCTTTTAGGCACACTGTTATGTTACCAGGACTCAACTACTGAATCCAGACCGACTGTTGAATGAAATAATCTCCGTCCTTTCAAAGAAGGGGTAAGTGGAAACAGAATGGTTTCACCTTGTAAATAGTCAGTTCC
>NW_011196404.1:0-682 GCF_000146605.3 Meleagris gallopavo | reverse complement strand
ATCACTATATTGATGATCTCCTGCTGCCATCCGACTCACTGGAGGCAGTAGGACAGGCGGCGGATTCATTAACCGCCTGTTTACAACGGAGGGGATGGGCTATAAATCCCCAAAAGGTGCAAGGTCCGGGCCTGTCCGTAAGATTCCTGGGGGTGGTTTGGTCAGGAAAGACCAAAGTACTGCCCAGTGCTGTCATCGATAAGGTTCAGGCATTCCCAGTCCCTACAACATCGAAGCAGCTGCAAAAGTTTCTAGGTGTATTGGGTTATCGGCGTTCTTTTATACCTCACCTAGCGCAGCTGCTAAGACCACTGTCTAGACTCACAAAAAAGGGCAGCTTTGGGACTGGGGGGAAACAGAACAGGACGCTTTTCAACAGGCGAAACTGGCAGTTAAACAAGCCCAGGCATTGGGTCTGTTTGATCGTACCCTGCCAGCCGAGTTAGATGTTCACATCACTCAAGATGGCTTTGGTTGTGGCCTGTGGCAACAACGCCCGAGTTCTGTTTGGACCCCCATTGGTTTCTGGTCTCGGGTTTGGCACGGAGCAGAAGAGAGATACAGTATGATTGAAAAGACAGTTATTGGCTGCCGATTCAGCACTGCAGGCAGTAGAGGCCAATAACTGAAACGGCTGAAGTTATAGTCAAGACCACTCTGCCGATTCAGGGGTGGGTAAAAG
>NW_011196403.1:0-522 GCF_000146605.3 Meleagris gallopavo | reverse complement strand
CAGTTAAACAAGCCCAGGCATTGGGTCTATTTGATCCTACCCTCCCAGCCGAGTTAGATGTTCACATCACTCAAGATGGCTTGGTTGTGGCCTGTGGCAACAACGCCCGAGTTCTGTTTGGACCCCCATTGGTTTCTGGTCTCGGGTTTGGCACGGAGCAGAAGAGAGATACAGTATGATTGAAAAGCAGTTATTGGCTGCCGATTCAGCACTGCAGGCAGTAGAGCCAATAACTGAAACGGCTGAAGTTATAGTCAAGACCACTCTGCCGATTCAGGGGTGGGTAAAAGATCTGACCAACCTTCCGAAGACGGGGTGGCCCAAGCACAAACAGTGGCACGATGGGTCGCCTATCTCAGCCAAAGGAGCAGTCTGTCTTCATCCCCTTTGAAAGAAGAACTTCAGAAGATCCTAGGCCCACTAACATATCACAGTGACGCACCGAAAGGAATACTGGTCGCTCCACCGCAGAAGAGTCCCGCTCAGGAGGGAAAATACCCTATCCCTGAAGATGCTTGGTAC
>NW_011196402.1:0-480 GCF_000146605.3 Meleagris gallopavo | reverse complement strand
CAAGTGGCAATAGGCTCATTTGGGTGACGTGAAAAGTCTTTTCTCAGACTTCGAATTTCATTCATTTTCAGAGATCGATCAACAATGGTAACGATATCTTGCTCACCTCTTACTCTTTCGGGACTTCTTGTTGCCCTCATTGGCGCCGGTGACCGTGGTCTTACTGAGGGCCCCTCCCCTGGACTTAGGGGTGCTTCTTGTGGATCTTGGAGCCACTCCTCTGGACCTCTCTCCTCTTCTTTCTTCTCTTCTAACTGAGTCGAGATTCGTTTCATTTTCCGTCCTCTTACAGGGGCAAGTGACATCAATTGTGGTGCTTCCTGTAGTTGATCAGGTTGGTCAGTTCCAATGCTCTCATCCTCCAGTTCAGCTCGGAGCCTGTCTCGTTCGATTATGAGAGTATCTAGCTCAGACTTGGAGGGTGTCTTGTTGAGATTGAAGACTGTTGAGTTTGGATTGCAGGGAGTCTCTCTCAATTCG
>NW_011196401.1:0-546 GCF_000146605.3 Meleagris gallopavo | reverse complement strand
AATAGGCTCATTTGGGTGACGTGAGAAGTCTTTTCTCAGACTTCGAATTTCATTCATTTTCAGAGATCGATCAACAATTGTAACGATATCTTGCTCACCTCTTACTCTTTCGGGACTTCTTGTTGCCCTCATTGGCGCCGGTGACCGTGGTCTTACTGAGGGCCCCTCCCCTGGACTTAGGGGTGCTTCTTGTGGATCTTGGAGCCACTCCTCTGGACCTCTCTCCTCTTCTTTCTTCTCTTCTAACTGAGTCGAGATTCGTTTCATTTTCCGTCCTCTTACAGGGGCAAGTGACATCAATTGTGGTGCTTCCTGTAGTTGATCAGTTGGTCAGTTCCAATGCTCTCATCCTCCAGTTCAGCTCGGAGCCTGTCTCGTTCGATTATGAGAGTATCTAGCTCAGATTGGAGGGTGTCTTGTTGAGATTGAAGACTGTTGAGTTTGGATTGCAGGGAGTCTCTCTCAATTCGGAGGGCATCTCTCTCAGATTGGAGGCTGTTTCTCTCGACCAGGAGACTCTCTCGCTCATTTTGCACTGTTTCCCTG
>NW_011196400.1:0-519 GCF_000146605.3 Meleagris gallopavo | reverse complement strand
CTTCTTGTGGATCTTGGAGCCACTCCTCTGACCTCTCTCCTCTTCTTTCTTCTCTTCTAACTGAGTCGAGATTCGTTTCATTTTCCGTCCTCTTACAGGGGCAAGTGACATCAATTGTGGTGCTTCCTGTAGTTGATCAGGTTGGTCAGTTCCAATGCTCTCATCCTCCAGTTCAGCTCGGAGCCTGTCTCGTTCGATTATGAGAGTATCTAGCTCAGATTGGAGGGTGTCTTGTTGAGATTGAAGACTGTTGAGTTTGGATTGCAGGGAGTCTCTCTCAATTCGGAGGGCATCTCTCTCAGATTGGAGGCTGTTTCTCTCGACCAGGAGACTCTCTCGCTCATTTTGCACTGTTTCCCTGAGACTCTCCTTTTCAATTTCACAAACTCTCTCCCTCTCCAGGATAGTATTGAATAAGGCCCGGTAAGCATTAGCCAGGCCCCAAACAATTTGGGCCTCCTCAGATCTTCCTGAGCCACGACATTCCTGTCTCAAATATCTGTTTAAATTTTCAGGGTC
>NW_011196399.1:0-480 GCF_000146605.3 Meleagris gallopavo | reverse complement strand
CCTCTTACAGGGGCAAGTGACATCAATTGTGGTGCTTCTTGTAGTTGATCAGGTTGGTCAGTTCCAATGCTCTCATCCTCCAGTTCAGCTCGGAGCCTGTCTCGTTCGATTATGAGAGTATCTAGCTCAGATTGGAGGGTGTCTTGTTGAGATTGAAGACTGTTGAGTTTGGATTGCAGGGAGTCTCTCTCAATTCGGAGGGCATCTCTCTCAGATTGGAGGCTGTTTCTCTCGACCAGGAGACTCTCTCGCTCATTTTGCACTGTTTCCCTGAGACTCTCCTTTTCAATTTCACAAACTCTCTCCCCTCTCCAGGATAGTATTGAATAAGGCCCGGTAAGCATTAGCCAGGCCCCAAATAATTTGGGCCTCCTCAGATCTTCCTGAGCCGCGACATTCCTGTCTCAAATATCTGTTTAAATTTTCAGGGTCTTTCAGGTGTTCTGGAGTAAAGTTCCATGACACCGAAGATTTCCATCT
>NW_011196398.1:0-579 GCF_000146605.3 Meleagris gallopavo | reverse complement strand
CTCTCTCTCTCTCTCTCTCTCTCACTCTCACTCTCACCCCTTTGCACACACACGCGTGTGCCCCTCCACACCCCGATTTCCCCACCCGCCATCTCTCACATCCTTTGTGCGCGACCCCCCCGCTGCAGAGCCAGTTGTTGCGCCCTGCTTTTGCAGCAGCGCTTAGCAATGGCCCCACCTAATATTGATGGTAATATCCAAAAAATCCCGATTGTTTTAAATGATTGCTTTTAATTAAAAGACAGCCTCGCAGCTAATGCTGTGAATCTGGATCGCTGGACTGTGAGACATTTCTGGCAGTGAAGTCCCTCTCTGTACCACTGGTTTTGTAGCAGTCGCTGTGAGGTTTGCCTTGCTCTCCCTCTGGGTTCTCTGAACGCGTCCCTTCCTGACCTTGCGCTTGTCACTGGGGAAAGCCCCTCACAACCTTTCCTCCTCGCCTTTAGACCGGACCTAAGGAAGAAGTCTGTTACGATAAGGGTGGCGCTGGAGCAGGGACACTGAGGGACCCCGGGGGTCTCTGGAGCCCCGAGCACTGGGGACGGATGGGCTGGAGGGCGCCATCCCTGCCCCGTTCCA
>NW_011196397.1:0-599 GCF_000146605.3 Meleagris gallopavo | reverse complement strand
GTAATATCCAAAAATCCGATTGTTTTAAATGATTGCTTTTAATTAAAAGACAGCCTCGCAGCTAATGCTGTGAATCTGGATCGCTGGACTGTGAGACATTTCTGGCAGTGAAGTCCCTCTCTGTACCACTGGTTTTGTAGCAGTCGCTGTGAGGTTTGCCTTGCTCTCCCTCTGGGTTCTCTGAACGCGTCCCTTCCTGACCTTGCGCTTGTCACTGGGGAAAGCCCCTCACAGCCTTTCCTCCTCGCCTTTAGACCGGACCTAAGGAAGAAGTCTGTTACGATAAGGGTGGCGCTGGAGCAGGGACACTGAGGGACCCCGGGGGTCTCTGGAGCCCCGAGCACTGGGGACGGATGGGCTGGAGGGCGCCATCCCTGCCCCGTTCCAGGGGGACCGTTGCCACCCCAGAGCTTCCCTCGTGCTTTGTGGGGCCGTGCCGAGGAGGAGGGTCTCGAGGGCTCCTCGGGGCGGCCCAGGGGCACCGTGCACACGGGACGGGGGCCGTGGCTGCCGCCCCCGGGGGACCCGCGTCCTGCCCTGGGCTGCTGCCAGCCCTTCTCCTGGCCCGAATCCCGGGGCCCAGACCCTGCTGGGACAAG
>NW_011196396.1:0-599 GCF_000146605.3 Meleagris gallopavo | reverse complement strand
CCTCGCCTTTTAGACCGGACCTAAGGAAGAAGTCTGTTACGATAAGGGTGGCGCTGGAGCAGGGACACTGAGGGACCCCGGGGGGTCTCTGGAGCCCCCGAGCACTGGGGACGGATGGGCTGGAGGGCGCCATCCCTGCCCCGTTCCAGGGGGACCGTTGCCACCCCAGAGCTTCCCTCGTGCTTTGTGGGGCCGTGCCGAGGAGGAGGGTCTCGAGGGCTCCTCGGGGCGGCCCAGGGGCACCGTGCACACGGGACGGGGGCCGTGGCTGCCACCCCCGGGGGACCCGCGTCCTGCCCTGGGCTGCTGCCAGCCCTTCTCCTGGCCCGAATCCCGGGGCCCAGACCCTGCTGGGACAAGGCTTCTCCTCGGTCGGTGACACCTTCGGACAGCCTCCGCTGAGCAGCGGAGTCCACCGAAGGAAGCGAAGGCCCGGACGATCTGCGACATCGTGCAGTGAGCAGCCAAGGCCTCGGCGAAGCCCCGCTCCGTGTGTCCGCGTCCTTGTCGCCGCGCTCAGCAGGGCCGGCTCGTGTCCGTCCCTGCGTGGCAGAGGACACCTCGAAGTGCCGGGAGGGGTCCCCGGCCCCGCGCCCGCG
>NW_011196395.1:0-673 GCF_000146605.3 Meleagris gallopavo | reverse complement strand
TATGCAGAACTACAGAGAATGGGGAGAGTTGTGAAGTTTGGAAAATTGCGTTTTGTAGGCCTGGTCCTACCCAGATGTGGGCCAGGATCAGAGGTATAGAAGACATACCTGGCATGCTGCTATTCAAAGCGTGAGAGGTCTTTATTGTTGATGGCATACCGAATTGCTTGTTCTCTCCAAATAGGAATGACTGTTCCCCATTGTTCCATGACTGGTGAGGCGGAGGGATTTCACGAATCCGCACCTCCAGAAAAGGGAAACACGGCCCCCAAAATAATTAAAAACAGTGGCAACGATCTGAGGAGAAACAAACTAATTTCCTAAATGTGGTATCAGAATGCAAGATAACACACTGTAACACAATATGAAATATAATGAGAGGGAGCGTCCGAAAGGTGGGTAGGCATTACGATTAGGCTGAGGTGAGATGCACAATCCGGTTGAGCAGCAGGGAGGAGAGCCTGATGAAGAAGGGAAGCATCAGGTGACCTTGCCAGGGTTATATCTCCTCTCTGACCGCATAGCCCCCTCGACTACGTAGTTCTTTTTCTATTCCAGACAGGTACCCGGCACTGGAGCATTAAGACTCTAACTCCCATTGCGCTCCATGATGTGGAATAAATACCGATAACCAAAAGTCATAAAACCACGACACTGATGTGCTCCTGCCATT
>NW_011196394.1:0-627 GCF_000146605.3 Meleagris gallopavo | reverse complement strand
CCCCAAAATAATTAAAACAGTAGGCAACGATCTGAGGAAGAACAAACTAATTTCCTAAATGTGGTATCAGAATGCAAGATAACACACTGTAACACAATATGAAATATAATGAGAGGGAGCGTCCGAAAGGTGGGTAGGCATTACGATTAGGCTGAGGTGAGATGCACAATCCGGTTGAGCAGCAGGGAGGAGAGCCTGATGAAGAAGGGAAGCATCAGGTGACCTTGCCAGGGTTATATCTCCTCTCTGACCGCATAGCCCCCTCGACTACGTAGTTCTTTTTCTATTCCAGACAGGTACCCGGCACTGGAGCATTAAGACTCTAACTCCCATTGCGCTCCATGATGTGGAATAAATACCGATAACCAAAAGTCATAAAACCACGACACTGATGTGCTCCTGCCATTGTTGGAGAAGCTGAAACTTTACTGCTACCTCCTATAGGAAAGGAGGCTGGACAAGCTGACGTGAAAATAAACACATATACTTCCATCAGCTAAATGGAGACAATGCTTCTTGAAATGAAAGCTTCTTTGAAGGCCAAGTGCGGGGCCCTGCACTTTGGCCACAACAAGCCCATGCAGCGTAATAGGCTTGGGGACGAGTGGCTGGATGAGTGTGAAGAGG
>NW_011196393.1:0-833 GCF_000146605.3 Meleagris gallopavo | reverse complement strand
ATGGAAGAAGGCATCTGTTATGTAAGAGAACATGCTGTGGTGGAAATGCTACATAGCCCGATTTCATTCCTGACGAGCCAGACCAAGAGCATGATCCCGAGAGAGTCAGGTGTACACCAAACATGTGGCGTACATTCACAAAGACCGCACCAGAAAGGTACGCCAGCACATTTGCAGCTATGTATGGCAGAGGGGAAAGAAGACCCCTTATAAGTGAATTGGTTAATAAACTTCAAGACTTTGAGTTACATTTAAGCCCTCTGCGAGCTTGTGTTTCAGCCATTACAAAAGTAGCTGAAAAGCTGGACAGAATGGAGAACAAAACAAGAAGATATAATAGACAAACTATCAACCGTGCCTGAAGCTGATAAATCCGTGGTGGTAACGGATACATCAAATGGGGACCAGAATTCCCAAAACAGCCTATTGGAGGGGCTGATCAACTTGATTTCCTCCCAGCCGGTGGCATCTAATGTCTCAGCTATCAAAAGAAGACGTTCTCCTGCTCGAGCAAGTGACAACAGTAAGACCACATCACGTTTTGCCTTGTGGCATTACCTACGTGACCACGGAGAAGATATGAAGGAGTGGCATAAACAACCTACTCCTGTACTTCAAGCACGGGTAAGAGAGTTACAAGACAAATCAACCACCAAGGTGAACTTCTCCAAAAAGGTGATTGCTCCAGTTGCTGCAGACAATGAAGGTAACAAATAGAGGGGCCCTGCCCCCACGCCAGGGGGGAAAGGGATAATAGAGTTTATTGGACTGTGTGGATTAGATGGCCTGGCACATCAGAATCACGAAAATATAAGGCCCTGGTGGATACTGGT
>NW_011196392.1:0-600 GCF_000146605.3 Meleagris gallopavo | reverse complement strand
GTTTTGCCTTGTGGCATTACCTACGTGACCATGGAGAAGATATGAAGGAGTGGCATAAACAACCTACTCCTGTACTTCAAGCACGGGTAAGAGAGTTACAAGACAAATCAACCACCAAGGTGAACTTCTCCAAAAAGGTGATTGCTCCAGTTGCTGCAGACAATGAAGGTAACAAATAGAGGGGCCCTGCCCCCAGCCAGGGGGGGAAAGGAATAATAGAGTTTATTGGACTGTGTGGATTAGATGGCCTGGCACATCAGAATCACGAAAATATAAGGCCCTGGTGGATACTGGTGCACAGTGCACTCTAACGCCCTCGAGTCACCAAGGGACAAAATCAATTTATATTCATGGGGTGACTGGAGGTTCCCAAGAGCTGACTATGTTGGAGGCCGAAATCAGCCTCACTGGTAAAGACTGGCAAAAGCACCCTATTGTGACTGGCCCAGGGGCTCCATGCATACTTGGTATTGATTACCTCAGAAGGGGATATTTTAAGGATCCCAAAGGGTATCGATGGGCCTTTGGAATAGCTGCTGTAGACACAGAAGGTGTTCAGCAGTTGTCTATTTGCCTGGCCTGTCAGAAGATCCATCTGCC
>NW_011196391.1:0-629 GCF_000146605.3 Meleagris gallopavo | reverse complement strand
TACAAGACAAATCAACCACCAAGGTGAACTTCTCTAAAAAGGTGATTGCTCCAGTTGCTGCAGACAGTGAAGGTAACAAATAGAGGGGCCCTGCCCCCAGCCAGGGGGGGGAAAGGGAGAATAGAGTTTATTGGACTGTGTGGATTAGATGGCCTGGCACATCAATCACGAAAATATAAGGCCCTGGTGGATACTGGTGCACAGTGCACTCTAATGCCCTCGAGTCACCAAGGGACAAAATCAATTTATGTTCATGGGGTGACTGGAGGTTCCCAAGAGCTGACTATGTTGGAGGCCGAAATCAGCCTCACTGGTAAAGACTGGCAAAAGCACCCTATTGTGACTGGCCCAGGGGCTCCATGCATACTTGGTATTGATTACCTCAGAAGGGGATATTTTTAAGGATCCCAAAGGGTATCGATGGGCCTTTGGAATAGCTGCTGTAGACACAGAAGGTGTTCAGCAGTTGTCTATTTGCCTGGCCTGTCAGAAGATCCATCTGCCGTGGGGTTGCTACGAGTGAAAGAGCAACAAGTACCGATTGCTACAAAAACGGTGCACAGACGGCAGTACCGCACCAACAGGGATTCCTTGCTCCCCATTCAGAGACTGATTCACCAACTAGAGAA
>NW_011196390.1:0-419 GCF_000146605.3 Meleagris gallopavo | reverse complement strand
CAGCCTCACTAGGTAAAGACTGGCAAAAGCACCCTATTGTGACTGGCCCAGGGGCTCCATGCATACTTGGTATTGATTACCTCAGAAGGGGATATTTTAAGGATCCCAAAGGGTATCGATGGGCCTTTGGAATAGCTGCTGTAGACACAGAAGGTGTTCAGCAGTTGTCTATTTTGCCTGGCCTGTCAGAAGATCCATCTGCCGTGGGGTTGCTACGAGTGAAAGAGCAACAAGTACCGATTGCTACAAAAACGGTGCACAGACGGCAGTACCGCACCAACAGGGATTCCTTGCTCCCCATTCAGAAGATGATTCACCAACTAGAGAATCAGGGAGTGATTAGCAAGACTCACTCACCTTTTAACAGCCCCATATGGCCAGTGCGTAAAGCCAGTGGAGAATGGAGGCTGACGGTGGAC
>NW_011196389.1:0-550 GCF_000146605.3 Meleagris gallopavo | reverse complement strand
AGGATCTGCTCTATGATCTTCCCCGGCACTGAGGTGAAACAGACAGGCCAGTAGCTCCCAGGGTCTTTTACCCTTTGTAAAAATGGGTGTGATATTGCCTTTCTTCCACTCACCAGGGACCCCACCTGACTGCCACGACTTTTCAGATATCACTGAGAGTGACTTGGAAACAACATCAGCCAATTCCCTCAGGACTCTGTGGGAAAATTTGGCTCCCATGGGCTTCCTCAATTATCCCCAAAAGAGTCGGAGGAGAGGCTTTATCTTTCTTTATTCAAATAAGGAAGGCATACCCCCGTGGGGTCTCACCAAGAATGGGATTTTGCAGAATCCCTTTTATCCTGCCTTCCGTTCGCATTGCCCCTTCCTTCTTTCCTCGGTGGCTGAAGTACGTGGAGGTTGCAGACTTCCCGGTCCCCCGAAGGTTCCCCCTTGTGTGTAACCTTTCAGGCCTGCACAGCACATCCACAGTTCGCAAGTCCAATTTGTCTACAGACTTTTGTAACTAAAAGCTTTGCTGGCGAGAACGTGCAGGCAGAGTGGAAAGGAA
>NW_011196388.1:0-561 GCF_000146605.3 Meleagris gallopavo | reverse complement strand
AAACAGACAGGCCAGTAGCTCCAGGGTCTTTTACCTTTGTAAAAATGGGTGTGATATTGCCTTTCTTCCACTCACCAGGGACCCCACCTGACTGCCACGACTTTTCAGATATCACTGAGAGTGGCTTGGGAACAACATCAGCCAATTCCCTCAGGACTCTGTGGGAAAATTTGGCTCCCATGGGCTTCCTCAATTATCCCCAAAAGAGTCGGAGGAGAGGCTTTATCTTTCTTTATTCAAATAAGGAAGGCATACCCCCGTGGGGTCTCACCAAGGATGGGATTTTGCAGAATCCCTTTTATCCTGCCTTCCGTTCGCATTGTCCCTTCCTTCTTTCCTCGGTGGCTGAAGTACGTGGAGGTTGCAGACTTCCCGGTCCCCCGAAGGTTCCCCCTTGTGTGTAACCTTTCAGGCCTGCACAGCACATCCACAGTTCGCAAGTCCAATTTGTCTACAGACTTTTGTAACTAAAAGCTTTGCTGGCGAGAACGTGCAGGCAGAATGGAAAGGAATGTACACTGACTTGCAAGCGAGGGCATCTCATTCACAAGTCTCTGGTTA
>NW_011196387.1:0-565 GCF_000146605.3 Meleagris gallopavo | reverse complement strand
CCCCAAAAGAGTTGGAGGAGAGGCTTTATCTTTCTTTATTCAAATAAGGAAGGCATACCCCCGTGGGGTCTCACCAAGGATGGGATTTTGCAGAATCCCTTTTATCCTGCCTTCCGTTCGCATTGTCCCTTCCTTCTTTCCTCGGTGGCTGAAGTACGTGGAGGTTGCAGACTTCCCGGTCCCCCGAAGGTTCCCCCTTGTGTGTAACCTTTCAGGCCTGCACAGCACATCCACAGTTCGCAAGTCCAATTTGTCTACAGACTTTTGTAACTAAAAGCTTTGCTGGCGAGAACGTGCAGGCAGAGTGGAAAGGAATGTACACTGACTTGCAAGCGAGGGCACCTCATTCACAAGTCTCTGGTTAGCAAAGGCATCTCGTTTACGAGTCTACCTGCGTAAGTGATTTTATTTGCAAGGGGATCTTCAAATTTCAGATCTCTTGGTCTCTAAAACACAGTCAGCCCCTGGCCCCCTAGCAGTCCATTTCCCTTGCACTGGACTTCTTCCTGGCTAGGGGCTTCCTCGACACTGGCTTGTCTCATCGAAGCATAGAATGGCCTGTGTT
>NW_011196386.1:0-878 GCF_000146605.3 Meleagris gallopavo | reverse complement strand
TTTATCTTTCTTTATTCAAATAAGGAAGGCATACCCCCGTGGGGTCTCACCAAGGATGGGATTTTGCAGAATCCCTTTTATCCTGCCTTCCGTTCGCATTGTCCCTTCCTTCTTTCCTCGGTGGCTGAAGTACGTGGAGGTTGCAGACTTCCCGGTCCCCCGAAGGTTCCCCCTTGTGTGTAACCTTTCAGGCCTGCACAGCACATCCACAGTTCGCAAGTCCAATTTGTCTACAGACTTTTGTAACTAAAAGCTTTGCTGGCGAGAACGTGCAGGCAGAGTGGAAAGGAATGTACACTGACTTGCAAGCGAGGGCATCTCATTCACAAGTCTCTGGTTAGCAAAGGCATCTCGTTTACGAGTCTCCCTGCGTAAGTGATTTTATTTGCAAGGGGATCTTCAAATTTCAGATCTCTTGGTCTCTAAAACACAGTCAGCCCCTGGCCCCCTAGCAGTCCATTTCCCTTTGCACTGGACTTCTTCCTGGCTAGGGGCTTCCTCGACACTGGCTTGTCTCATCGAAGCATAGAATGGCCTGTGTTGAAAAGGACCACAGTGATCATCTCGTTTCAACCCCCCTGCTATGTGCAGGGTCACCAACCAGCAGACCAGGCTGCCCAGAGCCACATCCAGCCTGGCCTTGAATGCCTCCGGGGATGGGGGCATCCACAACCTCCTTGGGCAACCTGTGCCAGTCACGATTCTTATGTAGAACAGATAGAAAGGCATGTAGATTTCCACTGCCATGTAGGGGCTAGCTCTGCTTCCCTACTGTGCCTGTACCAAACTGAATGTATGAAATAAACTAATGTTTTACCTACAAGACTTTGCTGTACTTTTGATGTTAATATTAAGTTAGGTTGTAGAGTAGATTCTGG
>NW_011196385.1:0-547 GCF_000146605.3 Meleagris gallopavo | reverse complement strand
TGGGCATCCACAACCTCCTTGGGCAACCTGTGCCAGTCACGATTCTTATGTAGAACAGATAGAAAGGCATGTAGATTTCCACTGCCATGTAGGGGCTAGCTCTGCTTCCCTACTGTGCCTGTACCAAAACTGAATGTATGAAATAAACTAATGTTTTACCTATAAGACTTTGCTGTACTTTTGATGTTAATATTAAGTTAGGTTGTATAGTAGATTCTGGATGTGGTGTTTTTTTTGTATTTTAAGATAGATTTTTTTTTTCCTGTTACTTAAAACTACACAAAACACTTTCCTAGTCGTTTCATTTCTTGATCACTTCAGGGTTCATTGTCCCTGCACACTTTTCAAATTATTAGCTTCCTAATGCCTACAGCTTTAATTTACCCCTGTTGACATCCTTAAATGGGTTTTCAAGTATTTTGAAAATGGATTGCTACAGTTGTACTTCAGTGTTGGACCTGACTGACGTAGAATTTCTTAAGTAGCCTCCACAATTGAAGTGATGGGAGGTTCAGTCAGCTCCTACAGCAAGAAGCTAATGATTCTC
>NW_011196384.1:0-760 GCF_000146605.3 Meleagris gallopavo | reverse complement strand
ATTTTAAGATTAGTATTTTTTTTTCCTAGTTACTTAAAACTACACAAAACACTTTCCTAGTCGTTTCATTTCTTGATCACTTCAGGGTTCATTGTCCCTGCACACTTTTCAAATTATTAGCTTCCTAATGCCTACAGCTTTAATTTACCCCTGCTGACATCCTTAAATGGGTTTTCAAGTATTTTGAAAATGGATTGCTACAGTTGTATTTCAGTGTTGGACCTGACTGACGTAGAATTTCTTAAGTAGCCTCCACAATTGAAGTGATGGGAGGTTCAGTCAGCTCCTACAGCAAGAAGCTAATGATTCTCTGGAAAGCAGATTTGCATTTGGTTTCCTAGAGTGTTTTTGCTCTGCTTATTCCTGGTGGCTTGCTTGTTGTTTTTGTGAGTGCTTTTCCTCCCAAACGTCTTAAAAGGCTGTATCTGTTCTTCTAGTGTCAAGTATCGAACGATAAAATTAATTTTCCACAGGCAGTTTCTCAAAATCAAGACCCCTTTCTCCACATCCCCAATACAGATCCATTCCTGGCTTAGGCTGGGGAGATTCCTGTCAAATTCCAAGACGAATATTCAACTCCTGTCTGTACGTACAGCCAGGGTTGCCCTTTCCCACGTGTAGAATATGGCACTTGCTCTTAGAATCATAGAATCATAGAACCACTCAGGACCATCAAGTCTTTACCATGCTAGCCTAACTCAAACAACCCTCTGCTAAATCACGTCCCTGAGCACCACATCCAGACAGGTTTTAAACACGT
>NW_011196383.1:0-524 GCF_000146605.3 Meleagris gallopavo | reverse complement strand
CAAGAAGCTAATGATTCTCTGGAAAACTAGATTTGGCATTTGGTTTCCTAGAGTGTTTTTGCTCTGCTTATTCCTGGTGGCTTGCTTGTTGTTTTTGTGAGTGCTTTTCCTCCCAAACGTCTTAAAAGGCTGTATCTGTTCTTCTAGTGTCAAGTATTGAACGATAAATTAATTTTCCACAGGCAGTTTCTCAAAATCAAGACCCCTTTCTCCACATCCCCAATACAGATCCATTCCTGGCTTAGGCTGGGGAGATTCCTGTCAAAATTCCAAGACGAATATTCAACTCCTGTCTGTACGTACAGCCAGGGTTGCCCTTTCCCACGTGTAGAATATGGCACTTGCTCTTAGAATCATAGAATCATAGAACCACTCAGGACCATCAAGTCTTTACCATGCTAGCCTAACTCAAACAACCCTCTGCTAAATCACGTCCCTGAGCACCACATCCAGACAGGTTTTAAACACGTTCAGGGATGGTGACTCAGCCACCTCCATGGGGAGCCTATTCCAGGGCTTAAGAA
>NW_011196382.1:0-1091 GCF_000146605.3 Meleagris gallopavo | reverse complement strand
CTATGCTCCTGTCAGACTGGGTACGAGGAAAAATCAGATGAGTGGATGATAAACACTGAACTTCCTAGTGAGGTGGTTGATACCCTGTGCATGTCAGTGGTCAAAGACACATTTGGATAATACCCTTAATAAAATGCTTTAACTTTTGTTAAGCCCTCATGTGTTCAGGCAGCTGGACTATCTAGTCTTAGAAGGTCTGAATTTAGTAGGTCTGACTGAAATATTCTAAATTCTAATTCTATCTTGCTCTATCTCATGCTATGCATTAGTTACTGAGCTGTTGATGGTCTATTCCTATCATATCTCAGTTTTCTAGGTAGATTACATTCCCTTTCTTTCTCTTCCCTGCTTTTTTCTTACACCTGCATCGTGATGCTTTGACGTATTAATATTATAATGTTGCTTTATTTGGGAGAACTAATCAGTGTTTTCAAGAGTATTCATTGATTAACAATAAATTTCTAAGTTTTTAAAAATTGTATACAAATTATTTATCCTAAGTACCAGTTTTATAATGGCTTTGATGATATTTTAAAATGTCTTTGGCATTTTGAACTAGTTCAGTTTTCAGTGCATGTTTAGGGTTTTTCCCGTAAGGTCTGTATTGCGTGTCAATAATGGACATGAGAGGTATGTCAACACATTTCTGATTCAATTACTACGTAGCTTGATTCAGAAGTAATGCCTCCTATTTATTTTGGAAATTTATTATGGAAATTCAAAGGATGCAAATAGCAAAATAACCTTTTCTTTCATAGAAGAAACTATTAGTTAAATATGTATCAAAATATACTAAATGTTTTTGATGATTGTTTTGTTTTTTTTTCCTTCCTTCTTAGGTTAATCTACATTGTTTTGTTTCAGTGAGATTCATTCAAGAGAGCTAAAGTTACTTTAAGAATGCTGCCAACAAGCTTGGCAGTAGCAATAGCTGTAGCAGTTCATTAGTAATCCAACTAATGAACCTTTTTTGCTAATCCAAGTAATAATGCCTAAAATTCTGATCTACTTCAGAAGTAATCTGAAATATTTTAAGGTGCAGAAAACTGTAAGATGACACTGCCACTAAAGGAAACAGCGGGAGAAAAAAA
>NW_011196381.1:0-569 GCF_000146605.3 Meleagris gallopavo | reverse complement strand
AGTAATCTGAAATATTTTAAGGTGCAGAAAACTGTAAGATGACACTGCCACTAAAGGAAACAGCGGGAGAAAAAAAAGACTATTTTAACTATTTATTTTCTGCCTCTGCACTGCCTTCTTTTTCCTTTGAATTCAAGTTGTTGTGTAGGTATAAAACTACTGTTGCAAGTAATATAGAGAAACCCTGTGAGATTTGGAACCAGCAGATGCAACAGCAAAAGAGCAGAGCTATTTCTTTCAGTGACAGAGCTGATTTTTGCTGGTTTAACAGTGTTTATGTCCAAGTGTGATGATTCATGAAGATTTAACCCCATTGACGTCTCAGGTAGCTAACTGAGACAACAAAAGTCATAAATGGTGCTCTGCGAATTTAGCTAGCCAACCTAATTTTGTGACAGACAAGCGCCAGAAATACAGAACAAAGGAGAGTATATAGTCAGAATAGATTAGTGAGATTTCATCTTTGGTTTCAGGTTAAGTTTATTGACTCCGCTGTCTTTTAAAACCTCCTCCCAAAGTTACAATTCTAACTTCCTGTGTTGATACTAGCAACTCTGAAGCTATATAAG
>NW_011196380.1:0-554 GCF_000146605.3 Meleagris gallopavo | reverse complement strand
TGCCTCTGCACTGCCTTCTTTTTCCTTTGAATTCAAGTTGTTGTGTAGGTATAAAACTACTGTTGCAAGTAATATAGAGAAACCCTGTGAGATTTGGAACCAGCAGATGCAACAGCAAAAGAGCAGAGCTATTCTTTCAGTGACAGAGCTGATTTTTGCTGGTTTAACAGTGTTTATGTCCAAGTGTGATGATTCATGAAGATTTAACCCCATTGACGTCTCAGGTAGCTAACTGAGACAACAAAAGTCATAAATGGTGCTCTGCGAATTTAGCTAGCCAACCTAATTTTGTGACAGACAAGCGCCAGAAATACAGAACAAAGGAGAGTATATAGTCAGAATAGATTAGTGAGATTTCATCTTTTGGTTTCAGGTTAAGTTTATTGACTCCGCTGTCTTTTAAAACCTCCTCCCAAAGTTACAATTCTAACTTCCTGTGTTGATACTAGCAACTCTGAAGCTATATAAGCTGAAAATATGTTTTTCCTCCATAAAATTCATTGCCTATTGATCATCAGCACCAGGACAGAGAGATGCTGTAGGATGTGGTAGTT
>NW_011196379.1:0-545 GCF_000146605.3 Meleagris gallopavo | reverse complement strand
CAAGTAATATAGAGAAACCCTGTGAGATTTGGAACCAGCAGATGCAACAGCAAAGAGCAGAGCTATTTCTTTCAGTGACAGAGCTGATTTTTGCTGGTTTAACAGTGTTTATGTCCAAGTGTGATGATTCATGAAGATTTAACCCCATTGACGTCTCAGGTAGCTAACTGAGACAACAAAAGTCATAAATGGTGCTCTGCGAATTTAGCTAGCCAACCTAATTTTGTGACAGACAAGCGCCAGAAATACAGAACAAAGGAGAGTATATAGTCAGAATAGATTAGTGAGATTTCATCTTTGGTTTCAGGTTAAGTTTATTGACTCCGCTGTCTTTTAAAACCTCCTCCCAAAGTTACAATTCTAACTTCCTGTGTTGATACTAGCAACTCTGAAGCTATATAAGCTGAAAATATGTTTTTCCTCCATAAAATTCATTGCCTATTGATCATCAGCACCAGGACAGAGAGATGCTGTAGGATGTGGTAGTTGTCCATGTGTATGTTAGCTCTGACTTAAATCAGATAAGCTAAACTGATCATAAGACC
>NW_011196378.1:0-598 GCF_000146605.3 Meleagris gallopavo | reverse complement strand
AGCGGAATTGCCTTCACCTGTGCTCCCAGGGCTGAGCTGCTCCTTTCCCCGGATGCTCAATCGGAGCTTCAGGCCGTAACTCCACAGTTCCCATCCACTGCACCCCTTCACAGCAGGAACCAAAGATTGAGTCAGCTGGAGGGTGAGCCTTCCCTCGTACAGGGATCCAACACAACAATTTGTACAAGTGCCCGTCGCGGTGCAGGTTGACACAATCTGAGACCACTGATGATGGGTTTGTGGTTGAAGTTCATGTTCTCTCATGGGCCAGAGCTCGGTGGTGTTACTGGAGGCACGCAGTTGTTTGGTGCAGGTCCATCTTATGTTCCGTCAGTCCCACGTGGGCCATCGCCAGGGGTTGTGCTTGATCTCACAGCAACACTGGAACACTTTGATGGCGTTTTGCTCCTTCCGGTGATCCCAGGGGCTCAGAGACTCGCGGGGAGTAGTAGAGATGTTTCATGGGACCAGGAGTCAGGATTCGGGTCCCCTTAGCACTGAAGACTGGAGTGTTGACCACAATCTCCGTAGGCCATGCACCACTTAGCGGAGCGACTACCGAGCCTCCCACCTCCAATAATCTCCGCCAGGGTGCAAG
>NW_011196377.1:0-618 GCF_000146605.3 Meleagris gallopavo | reverse complement strand
AAGGTGAGAGGTGCATTCCATTTTTTAAATGTATTTTAATTAAAGCAAAAACAAAACCATGGTAGCTCAAACAAATGGTTCTCTTAATCTGGCACTCTGTAACGAACCCAAGACTCCAGAGGCAGGAACAAGGAGCATCAGTAATTAACTGATGGAGGGAACTCCAGAGGGAAACCAAACCTCAAAGAACTGTTAATAAGTACTTGAACATGTGAGCTTGTGCTATTTCTGGCCTTTCATAACAACTAATATATTTACAGATGTTTTTATTTATATAGAAGTTGGACATATTTTCAGATTTTACTAAACTCTACATCTTCAATATCCTATAACATTCCGTTCCCTGAGATTCTGTCCGTTGTTTTAGGCAACTGGAAGAGTTCAAGGTGTTTTAGAAGTAATCAGCAATGTTAATTGCTGGGAGGTAGAGGCATAATTACACTACTCTTCATAAAATATCACAGCTAACCAACAAAGACAAAACCAGCATGTGACTACCATACTTTTTCTAGTTACTGATCACTTATACGTGGAATCAGCCTCTCCCTACTTAATTCTAAGGATTTTCAAAACTTGACTCGCTATAAAAGCATAAATTCTGCAGGCAACTATTCTATT
>NW_011196376.1:0-708 GCF_000146605.3 Meleagris gallopavo | reverse complement strand
CAGTAATTAACTGATGGAGGGAACTCCAGAGGGAAACCAAACCTCAAAGAACTGTTAATAAGTACTTGAACATGTGAGCTTGTGCTATTTCTGGCCTTTCATAACAACTAATATATTTACAGATGTTTTTATTTATATAGAAGTTGGACATATTTTCAGATTTTACTAAACTCTAGATCTTCAATATCCTATAACGTTCCGTTCCCTGAGATTCTGTCCGTTGTTTTAGGCAACTGGAAGAGTTCAAGGTGTTTTAGAAGTAATCAGCAATGTTAATTGCTGGGAGGTAGAGGCATAATTACACTACTCTTCATAAAATATCACAGCTAACCAACAAAGACAAAACCAGCATGTGACTACCATACTTTTTCTAGTTACTGATCACTTATACGTGGAATCAGCCTCTCCCTACTTAATTCTAAGGATTTCAAAACTTGACTCGCTATAAAAGCATAAATTCTGCAGGCAACTATTCTATTATTTGATTCCAAAGGCTTACCATATGAAAAGGTGTCTGGCAGGGGCACACCATGACCAGCAAGTTCTTGAAACGTCCAGAACTTATTGACACAGTTGAGGATGGCCTGGGGACGATTCATTAACCGACAGCCCATCTTCTCTAGATGGCGAAGGACTGTAATATCACTGTCACTTTGGACCCAAGGTGTTGGTACCCGGACGACCACCACTTGGGGGTAAGCAGTAATA
>NW_011196375.1:0-777 GCF_000146605.3 Meleagris gallopavo | reverse complement strand
CTTTCCAGATCAAGAAGCAAGATGCAGTGTTCTAAAGCTGGAATCTAGATACTGTTACCTTTCTTGCAGGTAGAGGAGTTCAGTCTCCGCAACTGTTGATCCAGTATCTTTCACAAGCAGTACATTCCTGTGGAAATATTTCATGTGGAGGAAAAAATGTGCGAAAGTTTAGCAAAGTAAAACTACAGCTTTTTCTGTCTATTACCTCATGAGATAACACTTTCATATTTGTCATTTGGTAAACAAACATTTCCACTCAGGCATGCACAAAAATTCCTACATATTACAGTTGCACTACTCCTCCCATATGTTGCTGTTAGGATGGGGGGGGAAAGCAACAAATATTTGTGTTGTTACTGTTGGTCTTCTGACTGTTAGATTAATGGCAAAATATAAAGCATTCAAAATTTTCTCTTGAAATTCAAAAAATACAATTTTTTTGCTTAATACACAATGCTATTGAGCAGACAGAATCCAGACAATAATTACCAGCACACAGTACTTTGCACAGTATTAGTGAGGAAAAGGAAAAAAAAACCTATACACGTGTCCTTGGGCAAACTACACTTCTGAAATGTATAGCTGCACAGTCAATGCAAAAGTCCCATTCATCATCTTGGTATAACTGAGTCATCTTGACTCCTAGACTCCCACTACACTAAGACAAAGTTGAATGGATGTATACACTATATAGAACCTGTATATAGCTTCTCCTCAGTCTTCTCTCCCTGCTTCATGGCACCTTCTTGTTTCATCCATGTAACGCTGTGTACTGTA
>NW_011196374.1:0-541 GCF_000146605.3 Meleagris gallopavo | reverse complement strand
AATTACCAGCACACAGTACTTTGCACAGTATTAGTGAGGAAAAGGAAAAAAAACCTAATACACGTGTCCTTGGGCAAACTACACTTCTGAAATGTATAGCTGCACAGTCAATGCAAAAGTCCCATTCATCATCTTGGTATAACTGAGTCATCTTGACTCCTAGACTCCCACTACACTAAGACAAAGTTGAATGGATGTATACACTATATAGAACCTGTATATAGCTTCTCCTCAGTCTTCTCTCCCTGCTTCATGGCACCTTCTTGTTTCATCCATGTAACGCTGTGTACTGTATTCACCTGTCCAGCTCCTTTCTCCCCAAGATGTAAGTATTCAGTGGCATTGATTAACTAAGTATCAAGGAAGCTTAGTCCACCATACATAAGAAATACGCATAGCAAAACGTGTCACAGACAAAAGAGTTTTGTCTCCAACAAGTGCCATTTTGTATGAGATATTATCTTCATTAATTCTTTATAATATAATTCTATATTATAATCTATATAATTCTTTATATAATTCTATATATTCTCCAAAAACT
>NW_011196373.1:0-710 GCF_000146605.3 Meleagris gallopavo | reverse complement strand
GCTGTTTCTGAGGGTGGATAGCGATACGACAAGGGGAATGGTTTTAAACGGAGACAGGGAAGGTTTAGGTTGGTTATTAGGAGGAAGCTTTTTGTACAGAGGGTGCTGACTCACTGGAACGTGTGCTTTAGAGTCACTTCCAGGAGGATCTGCTCCGTGATCACGCCCAGCACAGGGGTGAAACTGACATGGTGGTAGTTGCCAGGGTCACACTTTTTATCCTTAATATCTGGTGTGCTGTCACCTTTTTACTAGTTATCAGGGACTTCACCTGACTGCCTCCACTTCTGAAATACCATTTCAGAGTGGCTCAGTGACTGCAGCGGTGAATTGTCTTGGAATTGTGGGATTCATCTCGTCAGGACCCAAATGTTCGGGTCCTCAGGTGGTCTAGAACCTGATCTCCCATCATAGAGTGGGATGGGCAGGGGTCTGTGGGACTGGCATCGCTTCCTCAATCCCCACCTACCAAACCAAAGGTGAGGGCAGTGTATAGTGAGCAGTTAGCAAAGAAGATGAAAGCAAAAATGTTGTTGGGTACTTGAGCCTTCTCTGGTGGTAAGCAGCATCGTGCACAGAGTGCAGCCACGTTGCTTTGAGATAGGAGCGCAGCTTTGTGTAAGAGGTACATATGCAGGGCAGTGCCTTCATTACTGCGTTGTGTCCAACAGGTGGCAGCAGAGCTGGCGGTGCTCCCGAGTGCTGTAACA
>NW_011196372.1:0-403 GCF_000146605.3 Meleagris gallopavo | reverse complement strand
TGTGGGACTGGCATCGCTTCCTCAATCCCACCTACCAAACCAAAGGTGAGGGCAGTGTAT
Source organism: Meleagris gallopavo (assembly GCF_000146605.3). Lineage (NCBI taxonomy): Eukaryota > Metazoa > Chordata > Aves > Galliformes > Phasianidae > Meleagris > Meleagris gallopavo. The sequence goes on along the minus strand of NW_011196372.1, from coordinate 343 downwards.
AGTGAGCAGTTAGCAAAGAAGATGAAAGCAAAAATGTTGTTGGGTACTTGAGCCTTCTCTGGTGGTAAGCAGCATCGTGCACAGAGTGCAGCCACGTTGCTTTGAGATAGGAGCGCAGCTTTGTGTAAGAGGTACATATGCAGGGCAGTGCCTTCATTACTGCGTTGTGTCCAACAGGTGGCAGCAGAGCTGCGGTGCTCCCGAGTGCTGTAACAACTGCATGGAGATGTGAGGATTTCCATGGGAACAGCAAGGAACTGGAATCTGCATTTCCTGGAATGCCCCGGAAGCTCACTTTGCTGGCTGGTAATTGTCTGCCCAACAGGTAAGGGCAATGCACAGC
>NW_011196371.1:0-662 GCF_000146605.3 Meleagris gallopavo | reverse complement strand
TGTATAGTGAGCAGTTAGCAAGAAGAATGAAAGCAAAAATGTTGTTGGGTACTTGAGCCTTCTCTGGTGGTAAGCAGCATCGTGCACAGAGTGCAGCCACGTTGCTTTGAGATAGGAGCGCAGCTTTGTGTAAGAGGTACATATGCAGGGCAGTGCCTTCATTACTGCGTTGTGTCCAACAGGTGGCAGCAGAGCTGCGGTGCTCCCGAGTGCTGTAACAACTGCATGGAGATGTGAGGATTTCCATGGGAACAGCAAGGAACTGGAATCTGCATTTCCTGGAATGCCCCGGAAGCTCACTTTGCTGGCTGGTAATTGTCTGCCCAACAGGTAAGGGCAATGCACAGCCACCAGTGTTTATCCATTCCATAGCATGGCACAACATGGTGCTCCCAGAGCTCTGAATTGCACTTTGTGGTGCCCGGAAGGCTGCCTGTTCTTTTCTTTCTGCATTCTCCTTGTCTCTGGCTTTTCGCTGTAGCGTTTACCCTTTTTTTGTCCTCTGTGTTCCCTTCTGCATTGTCTTGTCTTCCTGTTTTTGCGTTCCATGCCACATTCTCTTGGCCATTGCCCTTGGCTTTCTTTGCCGCATTCACTTCAGCATTCAGTTTTGGCGTTCCCTGCCGCGTTCTCTTGCCCTCCTGCTTTGGCGTATCCTTCCG
>NW_011196370.1:0-436 GCF_000146605.3 Meleagris gallopavo | reverse complement strand
AACCCTTTGTGCTAATCCTTACTCCTAGATGCAGAATGTGGCAGATGGAAAAATGCTCCAACTGCTTCAGGTGTTCATTTCCTTGAAATTGGGAATAGTTTTGGACTGAGAGTTTGTAAGCAGAAGGGAGCTCTTGGAGATGTCAAAGATTGTTTCTGCACCATTTAGTTCTATCTGTCTGATGCACACAGGAGCTGAGAGCTGCACTGCTTGAGCTGGTGGAACTTGGTTAAGTGAACTGGGAGGAGCAAGTTTCAGAACTTAGTCAGAATGCAGTAAAAAAGGGATAGTCTCACAGGCATTAAGATTCTGGCTTGCTATTTCTGCACTGAATTTGCTTTAATTTGATGTGGCTGTGATCTGAAAAGCGCTTGAAATGCAGCCACTGAGGCATTGTTGTGTAATTGACTTTCACACGTTGTAGATCCTAAAATAT
>NW_011196369.1:0-692 GCF_000146605.3 Meleagris gallopavo | reverse complement strand
TTTCTGGTGTGATCTGAAGCATTTTGTAACTCTTGTGAGCTAATTTCCCTTCCAGCATTGTCTTGTGCTGAAAAATTCTCCAATAATAACATGGTACTAGTTACTGGTTGTAGAAATAACTACACTCTTAATAATTAAACAGTCTTCAGGCAGCTTGCATTTGGGTGTTCTTAATTGTGCAGTGTAACTCCAAGTGATTTGTAAAGAGAAGATGTTCCTAGAGGAAGCTGAACGTACTAAGTATGCCTTTGGGCTGTATCTACGCAGTCCTAAATACAAAGTGCTCGTGGAACATTTACTGTAACCATAGTTCTGTAACTGCTCTTCCCAGCTGGGGTGTTTGATCTTCCTTTTGGTGAAGTGATGAAACACTGCTGGTCTCTGTTTGTGCTTGTAGGCACCTGGAAGTTGTTAGGAAAAGAAGAATTGTCTCCAGCTCTTCTCGGTGATGTAAGTAACAGCTTGAATGTTATCCTCCACTGTTATCCTCATAGAACGGGAGTGATACTACATTTCTTCAGAGGCTGCTGACAAGTGGTGTCTCTCAGGGGTCCATCTTGGCACCTTGCACATCTTTATCAGTGACAGAGAGAGTGGAACCAGAGTGCACCTTCAGAAAGTGTGCAGGCAGCCCCATCTGAGAGGTGCGGTGGATAAAACGAGGAGGTAGGGATGTCTCATCCCTGGTTTCT
>NW_011196368.1:0-704 GCF_000146605.3 Meleagris gallopavo | reverse complement strand
TTTTCTGGCCCACTGTTATCCTCGTAGAACGGGAGTGATAATACATTTCTTCAGAGGCTGCTGACAAGTGGTGTCTCTCAGGGGTCCATGTTGGCACCTTGCACATCTTTATCAGTGACAGAGAGAGTGGAACCAGAGTGCACCTTCAGAAAGTGTGCAGGCAGCCCCATCTGAGAGGTGCAGTGGATAAAACAGGAGGTAGGGATGTCTCATCCCTGGTTTCTTATTCAAGGCTGGGTTGAATGAGGCCCTGGACAGTTTGATCTGGTGAGTTGCAACTTTGCAACTCGGAGCTGGATGGTCTTTAAGGTCCCTTCCAACTCAAGCCATTCTGTGATTCTCTGGAACTGTGCTTGTCCTCCTTGTCTCTCACTTGTTTGGCCCGTGTGAGAGGTTGGGGTAGCGGGGTTGGGGTGGGGGTGGGGAGTTGGAGTGTGTGAGAGAGAGATTCTTGCTGTAGGTACTGAGAAGCTGCTGTGCATTTGCAGCCAATGGCTGCTGCTGGCCACTGGGTGCCACTGTTTCTCTGAAGAACAGCTGTGCTGATGATACAGCACAGGGTGCTGTGCATGCCATGCAACTGAATAATTAAGAAGGGAGAGAAGTGTGACTTCTGCTCCAGTGAAAATCTCATCTGCTGACAGGCTTTTGTAGTTGAATTCAGAACCTGTTGCCACAGAGGGACCAGTTGCTGAAGTTTGGAG
>NW_011196367.1:0-585 GCF_000146605.3 Meleagris gallopavo | reverse complement strand
ACCGTGTGCGGAACTGTCTGCAGAGGAGGGCTGGAAGGGACGGAGATCTGAAGCCCTTTCCTTGGGATAGCCCCATAGGAGGCTTATGGAGCAGATTGTGCTGAGCCTTTGGCAAGGCACTGCTTCTAGGCACAGCTGTAAGGAGAACCATTCCCATCGTGTGTTGTCATCTCGCTCTTCCTTAGGGACCTGCAGCGACTGGAAGGGGCTCAGCTGGCGCCGTGGCACCCAGACCTGGGTCGAAAGTTGCAAAGCTGGAGAGGTGGGCAGCTGGCTGGCACCCAGGCTGCTCGTGGAGTAGAAATCAGCGGGCAGCGAAAAGCTGAACCCTTCCTCAACTGCCACAACCGCATGTGAGCAGAGAGCGTGAGATGAAGGCTGGTGACTTACCTCTGGCATCCGGCCCGGGCTCAGGAACAGGACTCTGCTTGGGAAATCCACCAGGAGGACCTGCAGGCACAAATGTGATCAGACGCAGGCGAGGAGAGCTTCCACTGCACTAACTTTTCTGCCTTCAAGGAAGCAGACACTCGCAACTTACCTCTGGGTTTCCCCCGAGGCACAAAAGCAGCCTTCAGCCAGCCG
>NW_011196366.1:0-472 GCF_000146605.3 Meleagris gallopavo | reverse complement strand
TTCCCATCGTGTGTTGTCATCTCGCTCTTCCTTAGGGACCTGCAGCGACTGGAAGGGGCTCAGCTGGCGCCGTGGCACCCAGACCTGGGTCGAAAGTTGCAAAGCTGGAGAGGTGGGCAGCTGGCTGGCACCCAGGCTGCTCGTGGAGTAGAAATCAGCGGGCAGCGAAAAGCTGAACCCTTCCTCAACTGCCACAACCGCATGTGAGCAGAGAGCGTGAGATGAAGGCTGGTGACTTACCTTTGGCATCCGGCCCGGGCTCAGGAACAGGACTCTGCTTGGGAAATCCACCAGGAGGACCCGCAGGCACAAATGTGATCAGACGCAGGCGAGGAGAGCTTCCACTGCACTAACTTTTCTGCCTTCAAGGAAGCAGACACTCGCAACTTACCTCTGGGTTTCCCCCGAGGCACAAAAGCAGCCTTCAGCCAGCCGTCTGCATAGCCAGGATTGGGAGCACCGTCATCTGGAA
>NW_011196365.1:0-540 GCF_000146605.3 Meleagris gallopavo | reverse complement strand
CGGTGCAATGGGAGTATATTAAGAAGGTAGGAAAAGGACTGCCCACCCACTCACCTCCAAGGATTTACACCCACAGAACAAACCCCACAGTGGAGAAACTGCCAGAAAGAAACCCTTCCCCCGCGGCAGTCAGCCCTCAAACGAGCTCCAAGAGAGGGGCAGCCAGGCTCTGCCCCTTCCAGCCACGGAGCTGAACTGCCTTCACCTGTGCTCCCAGGGCTGGCTGGGTCCTTTCCTCAGCTGCTCCATCAGTGGTTCAGGCTGTGGTTCAACAGCTCTCATACAGCAGAGCAAAGGAAAAAAGAGCAAAGCAAAGCAACAGATGAAAGAAAAACAACAAAGAAAACTAGCAGGGTTCTAGGAAATAACAGAAAGCCACAGGAAGCAAGGCAGAAGGCAAGGTTATGTCTGTGTGTCTGGAAACAGAGCTGCGGACGTTCAGTGCTGCTCGGTGCACCATCGCAGACAGCTGCACAGAGCAGGGCTCCAGAAGCACTGACAGCTCCTGTCAGCTTCAGTATTGAAGCGATCTGATCAACT
>NW_011196364.1:0-466 GCF_000146605.3 Meleagris gallopavo | reverse complement strand
AGAAACTGCCAGAAAGAAACCCTTCCCCCGCGGCAGTCAGCCCTCAAACGAGCTCCAAGAGAGGGGCAGCCAGGCTCTGCCCCTTCCAGCCACGGAGCTGAACTGCCTTCACCTGTGCTCCCAGGGCTGGCTGGGTCCTTTCCTCAGCTGCTCCATCAGTGGTTCAGGCTGTGGTTCAACAGCTCTCATACAGCAGAGCAAAAGGAAAAAAGAGCAAAAGCAAAAGCAACAGATGAAAAGAAAAACAACAAAAGAAAACTAGCAGGGTTCAGGAAATAACAGAAAGCCACAGGAAGCAAGGCAGAAGGCAAGGTTATGTCTGTGTGTCTGGAAACAGAGCTGCGGACGTTCAGTGCTGCTCGGTGCACCATCGCAGACAGCTGCACAGAGCAGGGCTCCAGAAGCACTGACAGCTCCTGTCAGCTTCAGTATTGAAGCGATCTGATCAACTTCCAATTCCGTATTT
>NW_011196363.1:0-516 GCF_000146605.3 Meleagris gallopavo | reverse complement strand
AGCCCTCAAACGAGCTCCAAGAGAGGGGCAGCCAGGCTCTGCCCCTTCCAGCCACGGAGCTGAACTGCCTTCACCTGTGCTCCCAGGGCTGGCTGGGTCCTTTCCTCAGCTGCTCCATCAGTGGTTCAGGCTGTGGTTCAACAGCTCTCATACAGCAGAGCAAAGGAAAAAAGAGCAAAGCAAAGCAACAGATGAAAGAAAAACAACAAAGAAAACTAGCAGGGTTCTAGGAAATAACAGAAAGCCACAGGAAGCAAGGCAGAAGGCAAGGTTATGTCTGTGTGTCTGGAAACAGAGCTGCGGACGTTCAGTGCTGCTCGGTGCACCATCGCAGACAGCTGCACAGAGCAGGGCTCCAGAAGCACTGACAGCTCCTGTCAGCTTCAGTATTGAAGCGATCTGATCAACTTCCAATTCCGTATTCAAGCACTTTAAAGAAAAAGCACTAAAGCTGGCAAACACGTGATGGCTTCAGTTAACAAACACCAAGCTAAATGGCACTTAAGGCAACGAGCA
>NW_011196362.1:0-501 GCF_000146605.3 Meleagris gallopavo | reverse complement strand
CAGCTGTCAGCAGGGGCACGTGCCCTGTTGCGGGCGTTCAGAGGCCTGCAGGAAATGCCTTAGCAAAAGAAAAGGTCTCCTTTTGGAAACATCCCATCCAGCATGGCTCACGTGCTGCTGCTGACCGAGTGTTTGTTTTCTCCTGTAAATCAGGAAGCCCTTTGAATTCTTGATTGCATGTGGTGTGGCTTTTTACTTGCTTTCCTCTTCCTCAACCATTTTGGTGTCCTTCTCTCCAGCCATGAATTTGAGTGTGAGCAGGTTCCTGAGCTGACTGTCCGCGACACTCACAGTGTGAGCTCCCTCTGCAAAATGTACTTCAGGGAGCTCCCGAACCCTCTGCTCACCCACCAGCTCTACGACAAGTTCTCGGTAAGCACAAGGCAACGTCTTTTCTTTACCTCTTCCCTGGGCCTCTTGGGACATGGCTGCAGCAGTGCCCAGCTCTGAGGCCCTTTTTCTGTTAGCCCCATCAGGTTTACTCGCATGTCTTTGCCACAT
>NW_011196361.1:0-600 GCF_000146605.3 Meleagris gallopavo | reverse complement strand
GGCATCAGGACTTCTGTACTGTCCTCTGGCTGCCGCCTCTTGCCTTCTGCAGGCCTTCTTTGACACCTACGAAGCTTGAGTGAGGCCGCATCAGTGTGAAACACCGGTAAGCTATGGAGCTCTGAAGGGGAGCTGTGGGCTCCGGTACCTCAGGAGGGGATGTGCGTGCTCTTTAATGTGCGTGCAGTCTGCTTGTGCTATGGCAGAAGGGCTTTGACAGCTGGGACCGCGTTTGTGTTGTCAGGACAAGTGGATATCAACACTTCCCCTACTGGAAGATTTAAAAGTAGAGCCTCTCATTGCTGCTTACCGTAGGTTTTTCATCTCTAGAAACACAGGTGTTTGAATAGTGCTGTTTTTCATGGGAGATGTGCCAGAATGTACCTGATGGACTATTTGCTGGGCCTTTCTACCACCCGAAATGTTACTGATATGATGGTAGTTCAGAAAGACTGTGCTGTGGATTTGTTCCTGGACTCACATGAGAAGGATGGCTGTGGAGATGTTGGTCTTGGGGCAGGGGTTGTTAGAAGCTTTTGAGAGTGGCCTCTAATCACTGACCATGAAAAGGAATTGTAAGGCTCTGCGTGCTCAGGTGGG
>NW_011196360.1:0-884 GCF_000146605.3 Meleagris gallopavo | reverse complement strand
GAGCTGTGGGCTCCGGTACCTCAGGAGGGGATGTGCGTGCTCTTTAATGTGCGTGCAGTCTGCTTGTGCTATGGCAGAAGGGCTTTGACAGCTGGGACCGTGTTTGTGTTGTCAGGACAAGTGGATATCAACACTTCCCCTACTGGAAGATTTAAAAGTAGAGCCTCTCGTTGCTGCTTACCGTAGGTTTTCATCTCTAGAAACACAGGTGTTTGAATAGTGCTGTTTTCATGGGAGATGTGCCAGAATGTACCTGATGGACTATTTGCTGGGCCTTTCTACCACCCGAAATGTTACTGATATGATGGTAGTTCAGAAAGACTGTGCTGTGGATTTGTTTCCTGGACTCACATGAGAAGGATGGCTGTGGAGATGTTGGTCTTGGGGCAGGGGTTGTTAGAAGCTTTTGAGAGTGGCCTCTAATCATTGACCATGAAAAGGAATTGTAAGGCTCTGCGTGCTCAGGTGGGAGCAGAGCGAGGCCAGCAGGGAAGGCTTTTGAAAAATCCCTGTAATCAGTCCAACATAAAAAGATGTTTCTTCTCAGCTAGCTCATAAAATACCTGAAAATTATCATCAGCCAAGGAGGCGGCTCAGGTGTGCTTGTGAAGTTCAGGTGTGCTTTGTGGATCAGGCTTTGCTTTTAGAGTCCTTGGTGGCTGCTTGCTTTGTACTGCTGGCTTTGTTTGATAGCAGGAGAAGTCCTGTGTGCTAAGAAGAACCTGGTAGTGGAGAGGAAAAGAAATCCTCAGGGTTTGGGTGCTTCCGTGTGTTACGAGTGATTGTGATACCACTGCTCGGTCAGTTTGAGTGCATGGAACGAGTCTGAAATCTTTTATTAATGGAGTAATGTGAAAGGAGTCCTATGGATTTGAGAGCTGACT
>NW_011196359.1:0-599 GCF_000146605.3 Meleagris gallopavo | reverse complement strand
GGTAAATCCACTCAATACCATGACCTTTAGCCCAAGGTATCTACAAGAGAATTTTTAAAATGAGTCCCATTATCTGACTCAATTCTTTCTGGGGTACCATGTCGCCACAGGACTTGTGTCTCAAGACCTAATATGGTATTTCGGGCAGTAGCGTGGGTACTGCATAGGTTTCAAGCCACCCAGTTGTTGCCTCCACCATGGTGAGCACATAACGCTTACCATTACGAGATCGTGGCAAGGTGATATAATCAACCTGCCATGCCTCCCCATATTTGTACTTTTGCCATCACCCTTCCTCCCAGAGAGGTTTCATTCTCTTGGCTTGTTTAATTGTGGCACATGTGTCACAGTCATGAATGATTTGCGCAATAGCATCCATAGTTAAATCCACCCCTCGGTCTCTAGCCCACTTATATGTCGCATCTCTCCCTTGATGGCCTGAGGTCTCATGGGCCCATCGGGCTAGAAATAATTCACCCTTGTTCTGCCAGTCCAGATCTATTTGGGCCACCTCAATTCTGGCAGCTCTGTCTACCTGATGGTTATTTTGCTGCTCTTCAGTAGCCCTTATTCTTGGGCACATGGGCATCTACGTGACG
>NW_011196358.1:0-544 GCF_000146605.3 Meleagris gallopavo | reverse complement strand
AGTCGTGAATGATTTGCGCAATAGCATCCATAGTTAAATCCACCCCTCGGTCTCTAGCCCACTTATATGTCGCATCTCTCCCTTGATGGCCTGAGGTCTCATGGGCCCATCGGGCTAGAAATAATTCACCCTTGTTCTGCCAGTCCAGATCTATTTGGGCCACCTCAATTCTGGCAGCTCTGTCTACCTGATGGTTATTTTGCTGCTCTTCAGTAGCCCCTATTCTTGGGCACATGGGCATCTACGTGACGCACCTTTATAACCATATTCTTTATTCGGGCAGCAATATCTTTCCACAGGTCAGCAGCCCAAATAGGTTTACCCTTTCTTTGCCAGTTGTTTTGCTCCCACTGCTGTAACCACCCCTATAGAGCATTTGCCACCATCCACGAGTCAGTGTAAACATAAAGCATTGGCCACCTCTCCCGTTCAGCAACATCCAAGGCCAGTTGGACAGCCTTTACCTCTGCAAATTGGCTCGATTCTCCTTTTCCTTCAGTGGCCTCTGCAACTTGTCGTGTGGGGCTCCACACAGCGGCTTTCC
>NW_011196357.1:0-653 GCF_000146605.3 Meleagris gallopavo | reverse complement strand
AAGCCTGCCAGGCTGCCTTTACTTTCAGGGGCCTTTGTGCAATGTCCTAGCATGCACATTTCCTAGGAGTGCATGATGGAGCCCATCCTGGGAACGAGATGCCATGGACAGAAAATCCTGCTCCTAGACATATAGGCTTGGCTGAGTCCCTGTCCTGAGACCAAACGCCGAGGACCAGGAAAGTGTGTCATCAGAAGAGCAATTACATGCAAGGTATATCTGTCTACCTGTCTACAGGAATGTCTGCACAGCAGGCCCAGCTGTCCCTGCTTCCCCTTGCCACGGGAACTGCCCTTCCTGCTGCTTCCAGAGTCTCCTCTGGCCACAGCGACTTCGGGCGATTCCCCCCTCCATCCATCTCTGCCCTGCCTGGGGTCAGTCCCCACAGCAATTCACGGGGCAGGCATGGGCAGTGCAGGTGGGCTGTGTTAAACACCCTCTGTGTCCCTCTGCACGAATAACTGCAGGCAGAGGTACAGCAGAGTAAGCACAGAAAATTTAATAATTCAAGAAACAAAGCAATAAATAAGAGTAAAATAAGAGACAGTAAATAGGAAGTACATTTCCAGTGGTAGGACTTTCCCATAATCAAAGTCATTCTGGATCCCAAATATTTCCACTGGAGGAGGGCACGGTATCTAGAGCCAGAGCAT
>NW_011196356.1:0-681 GCF_000146605.3 Meleagris gallopavo | reverse complement strand
CTTCTAAGCATCATTCACAACGCTTGGCCACAGAAGGACAAGGAGTGAGGAAGCAGGTGGTCCAGACAAATTCAGGGCAAACGCGTAGAATGGCCTGGGTTGAAAAGGACCTTCTAGATGGTCTAGTTTCAACCACCCTGCCGTGCTGGGCTGTTGTGGTTTTGTGATTTTTTGTTGTCAGTATCCCACATCAGAACATCATGTGAACCAGTGGGAGTTAACGAGTTAATCTTCTGGATCCGTTCACTGCCTTTTGTGGACTCTTGGAGTATCCTGATGGGAAGGGAGGGGCGGCATCCCTGGCGGGCAGGGGCGGTGGGGCGGAGCTCGCCGCTGAGAAAAGCATAGTGGTTTCCCTCGCACTCTCGTGGTTTGCCCGGCATTTTGAATACTCTTGTCTTTCTCGTTTTGTTTGATTTAGTTAAATTCAGTAAACTACCGTTCCTCCTCAGGTCGCTGCCGTTGTGTTTTCTCTTTGTTCAAACTATCGGCTAGCTATCTGCCCTTCCCCCTCTCCCCGAGTGCATGTGGCCTGGGGCTGGCTGGGTCTCGGCAAACTGTTCGTACCCCTTCCTTTTTTCTCTTCTTCGCGGGGCCTGTGCCCCCCTGTCACGGACTTAAATCTAAGGATAACCCCGTGACATGGGCAACCTGTTCCAGTGCGTCACCACCCTCTGAGTG
>NW_011196355.1:0-560 GCF_000146605.3 Meleagris gallopavo | reverse complement strand
AACATCATGTGAACCAGTGGGAGTTAACGAGTTAATCTTCTGGATCCGTTCACTGCCTTTGTGGACTCTTGGAGTATCCTGATGGGAAGGAGGGCGGCATCCCTGGCGGGCAGGGCGGTGGGCGGAGCTCGCCGCTGAGAAAAGCATAGTGGTTTCCCTCGCACTGTCGTGGTTTGCCCGGCATTTTGAATACTCTTGTCTTTCTCGTTTTGTTTGATTTAGTTAAATTCAGTAAACTACCGTTCCTCCTCAGGTCGCTGCCGTTGTGTTTTCTCTTTGTTCAAACTATCGGCTAGCTATCTGCCCTTCCCCCTCTCCCCGAGTGCATGTGGCCTGGGGCTGGCTGGGTCTCGGCAAACTGTTCGTACCCTTCCTTTTTCTCTTCTTCGCGGGGCCTGTGCCCCCCTGTCACGGACTTAAATCTAAGGATAACCCCGTGACATGGGCAACCTGTTCCAGTGCGTCACCACCCTCTGAGTGAAAAACCTCAATTTCGCGTGTTAGTTGAGATGTCCTACCACTGTCAACCCATGTAAACAGCCGTTCCCCTCCTGTTTATA
>NW_011196354.1:0-628 GCF_000146605.3 Meleagris gallopavo | reverse complement strand
CCTCCTCAGGTCGCTGCCGTTGTGTTTTCTCTTTGTTCAAACTATCGGCTAGCTATCTGCCCTTCCCCCTCTCCCCGAGTGCATGTGGCCTGGGGCTGGCTGGGTCTCGGCAAACTGTTCGTACCCCTCCTTTTTTCTCTTCTTCGCGGGGCCTGTGCCCCCCTGTCACGGACTTAAATCTAAGGATAACCCCGTGACATGGGCAACCTGTTCCAGTGCGTCACCACCCTCTGAGTGAAAAACCTCAATTTCGCGTGTTAGTTGAGATGTCCTACCACTGTCAACCCATGTAAACAGCCGTTCCCCCTCCTGTTTATATGCTCCCTTCAAGTACTGGAAGGCCACAGTGAGGTCTCCCCCAGAGCCTTCTCCTCTCTTCTGACCAGGCTGTGAGATACCCGGCAGCTAGAGAGGCAGCTCGATGCCTTGTACTGTGCAGTGGCGTGGGCAGATGCACGGCCCGTCTTAGGTCCCAGCAAGCTGATGAAGATATAAGCAGGCTTCCAACCTGATGGAGGGCAAACTCGTGCAGAATGAGGGGCACCGGGCCCTCCGCTCTCCTGGGGGAAAAAGGAGACACCATCCCTGTGCCCCCCACTCCCCAAGCTCTGGGGATGGCAGAAGAAGA
>NW_011196353.1:0-697 GCF_000146605.3 Meleagris gallopavo | reverse complement strand
TCCTACCACTGTCAACCCATGTAAACAGCCGTTCCCCCTCCTGTTTATATGCTCCCTTCAAGTACTGGAAGGCCACAGTGAGGTCTCCCCAGAGCCTTCTCCTCTCTTCTGACCAGGCTGTGAGATACCCGGCAGCTAGAGAGGCAGCTCGATGCCTTGTACTGTGCAGTGGCGTGGGCAGATGCACGGCCCCGTCTTAGGTCCCAGCAAGCTGATGAAGATATAAGCAGGCTTCCAACCTGATGGAGGGCAAACTCGTGCAGAATGAGGGGCACCGGGCCCTCCGCTCTCCTGGGGGAAAAAGGAGACACCATCCCTGTGCCCCCCCACTCCCCAAGCTCTGGGGATGGCAGAAGAAGAAAGCGTGGAGAGTGCTACAGAACCAGGAAGGGGGCAGCCACGTTAAGAAGCTCCAACTGAGAGCACAAGTCACGAGCAGTGCCCCTGAATAAAGGTGAAGGGTCTCGGTTAATTGGAGGCTCTGTGCAAGTCTCGCTGTCATAGTCAAAACCAGAATCCATACCATCATGACCAAGAATCAGGGCCTGCTCTTCAAGAAAGGTGGCACAGAAAAGGTGTCTGCTCTCTAGCAGTGGGTAACTAGGCATGGCTGCTTGGATTCCTTTGGGTGGGTGATGTCACAGTGGGACACCTTACATCACAATGACGGCTGCTGTGGCACACTGCCCTGTTCCTC
>NW_011196352.1:5083-5628 GCF_000146605.3 Meleagris gallopavo | reverse complement strand
AGATAAGGCAGCACAAGATACTTGTGTAGATAAGCACATCTTTTTGACAGCCCTGTCTTAGTGAGGAATTGGTCAACGTCTCTCCATGTTGGTTTGTATTGTCTTGAATGCTGGAAGTGACCACCAAAGATGAATAGAGCCCCTAGAAAGTTTGTAGGCTAGTATAAGTGGAGTTGGGCAGCGCGCTGCCTGTTCTTCTCTGCCTTCACTTGCAACTGTAAGAACCGTCCCTGCTCCTGCTAGTGTTCTCTTCACACCTGCTCACTCGCCCTCATTGCATTAGTGGCTTGCTGGTTTCTTTTCCTTATGTTAATTAGCTACTGGCCTATGACTGTACACCTTTTTCTTCAGCCTACTCCTAGTCGTTGCTATGGATACAAGCTTACTGAACTAAATGGAGACAGCTTGTTTGCAAAGAAGAATGACTCGGCGATGTACAAGGCAAGGCATCTTGGAAGCCAAGGTGATCGTACTGATGTGTTGTATTGCATACTAAGCAGGGTGTTGGGGTTCTTGGAGGGACGCCCTCTCTTGTGCATCAGTGC
>NW_011196352.1:2673-3197 GCF_000146605.3 Meleagris gallopavo | reverse complement strand
AGAAGGAAAGGATATTGCCTGCTCATTGATGGCTTTAGGTGTTTGCCTTAAACAGCATTTTGTTACGTAGGTCTGTTTCCATCCTTAACCTTGGTCAGACAGGGTGTAACATCAAATCTCAGTCAACTTTTCTTCTGTTAAGTAACGATCCTTACCTGTAAACACAGAACCCTTCTGTACAGGGGGACAAGGGACTGTCTGTGGGACGTGTTGGGCCACCTGTCGAGTTCTCTGAGGAAGATGTCATCAAATATCAGCCTTATTTAGAAATCTTTTTGTTATGTGCTGGCAAGCCCAGAGTTACCAGTTCTGTCTGAAGAACGAACTCGCTCTTTTCTGGATCAATGTCTAGGACAGGCTGTGAGGTTTCACATCCAGAAATTGCCTTACGCGGGCAAGAGAGTAGAAAACCACCCACCCCACCAAACAGGCAGCTGCCTGAAAGTGAAGTAGGAAGGAGAAGCAGAAAGGAGAAAGTGGGCAGTCAGGGAGTGGGAGGCACCGAATCAAGGTGCGTTGTAACT
>NW_011196352.1:0-1449 GCF_000146605.3 Meleagris gallopavo | reverse complement strand
AATGGCAACTCATGGACCTGTTTGCATCCCACAGAAAGCCCAACCTAGTGGATGGAAGAAAAAACACCACCCTGTAGTGGTTCAGAAATACCACTTGTAGTAACAGATGTGGAAGGTTACAAGTTGACTGGCTCCTTTCTGGTCAAGTGGCCCTGATTTCTGCCTCCCAGCTGTTAGCTGGTGCAGGCTTCTCTTTGGTTTTGGCTCTTAGGCGTTTGGCCTCGTGGCCCTGGGGAGGCGCAGCCAGCCTGCTGCTGGCAAGAGCTGTGCAGGGTGAAGGGCGAGCTGCTGCCAGGGCAGGGCTGGATGCGGAGCTGGGGTAGGGCTCGTGGGCTGCGCTGCTTTCCTTGAGTGCTGGCAGTGCCAGCAGAACTTTACCTTGTGGTGATTCAGTCATGCTGTTGCTCCATCAGCCTGATGTGCGTGACTGAAGTGTTAAATCTGCCAAGGGATGCTTTGCTTCTGCTTTCTCGCTCCTGGTTTGTGCTTAGGCAGTGAACGTGCTGCATTAGCAAAACAGTGAGAGCTGTGCTTGCTGGTCACATTATACTGTGACGCAGATTGGAAGCGTTTGGCAGAACAGCTGAGCTTAATAGTATTGCACTGACCAGAACTGAGGGTGTACTGGAATGTATTTTCTAATGTCAGAAGTCCTGTGCCCTCTTCTCAGTGCCCTGGCCCAAGCCTGCTCTGTCTCCATGGCATGCCTCTGTGTCTGTTTCCTTTGGGGCTGAAAGCATGTTCTTTTATGCCTGGTGCTGCGGTTGAGCCTTCTTACAGGGAGAAGGCATCCTTCAGCATTACCTGCTCCAGGCTCGTGCGAGTTCTCTCATCCTTTTCATTTCAGATTAGTGCAAGATTACAGATAGCTTTAAGGGGTAACTGCCTTTCAGAGCATGTCAGCTGAAGAATTGAAGGTGAAAGATGAAAGCACTAGCGCACATTGCGTTCTGTAAGTATCAAGGTGCTATTCAGTACTTCAGTTACTTGTGCACTTTGCTCACTCCACGGATACCAGAGAACTTCAGTGAGAGCGGGGGAGTTTGAAGGGCTGTAAGTCTGGTACGAAGCAGAACGTGAAAAGCCGCTTCATTTGTTAGAAGACCACAGCTCAGGGATCTGCATAAAGCTGTGATGTTTAGCTAGTCAGAATTCATTCTTGCAATCCGCTTTCTACCAAGACGTCCATTTTATATCACTATAGAGTATCCTGGAAAGGGTTCCTCCCACGCTTGTAAGCTTGCAAATGGGAAGAGCGCGTTGAACCTCTGAGGCAGTTTTGAGTCTGTCTTTTGGCAGAGAGTAGCCAAGGATAGAACTGTACAGAATGATGGTACAACAGCTAGAGGGAAGATACTTTGGGAGCCCTCACAGATGTTTTCTTCTCCTCCCCCTCGGCTCCTTCTTTCAGGATCTGTTTGTGGCATCGCACGGAGTACTTCTGCTAGC
>NW_011196351.1:0-634 GCF_000146605.3 Meleagris gallopavo | reverse complement strand
TTCACAATTCTGTCACATATGACATGAAACAAGAAATGCCACAGAAATGCTCAGATAGAACGGAAGTGGTTCCAAAATCCAGCAAGAACACTTCAGAATGTTCTAAACCTTCCGTACTTGACGTATCTGCTGGGTATGTAGGAAATTAATGCCTTTCAACTATCAATCATGGAGGCATTGCCGCCAGCTTACAGTCCAAGTAGTGAACCACAGTCCACGTATTGATGGCTACAGTTCTTCTGTTTGTAGAGTACAAGAGGGTGTTTGACTAGAGCTGACAAGATCATGGAGGAATGGGAAATGTAAGTGCAGAATTGTGGGGGCTCGTTAGTTAACCCAGACCTAACCCTTAGAAAGGGCTAGTCAAGTATATATCGAGTATGTCTACAGAAAGGTACTAAAGGAAACAGACAGCCAGATATCTGTCATTTCTCAGTCAACTGACGCGAGTGCTGGGGAGTCTTAAGAGAATGGATTCCAGAAAGTAGAAAGGTTTTGTGATCCTTATTAGCATTTCCTACTTCTACTGTCAGAGTACATGAGGCACATGACCAGCAGGACCATTTCTCCAATTTTGAAGCCCACTTAGGTCTCTGGATTGCACCTTAAAATTTGGAAACACAGACACTCTGGG
>NW_011196350.1:0-522 GCF_000146605.3 Meleagris gallopavo | reverse complement strand
CAATCCTGGAGGCATTGCCGCCAGCTTACAGTCCAAGTAGTGAACCACAGTCCACGTATTGATGGCTACAGTTCTTCTGTTTGTAGAGTACAAGAGGGTGTTTGACTAGAGCTGACAAGACCATGGAGGAATGGGAAATGTAAGTGCAGAATTGTGGGGGCTCGTTAGTTAACCCAGACCTAACCCTTAGAAAGGGCTAGTCAAGTATATATCGAGTATGTCTACAGAAAGGTACTAAAGGAAACAGACAGCCAGATATCTGTCATTTCTCAGTCAACTGACGCGAGTGCTGGCGAGTCTTAAGAGAATGGATTCCAGAAAGTAGAAAGGTTTTTGTGATCCTTATTAGCATTTCCTACTTCGACTGTCAGAGTACATGAGGCACATGACCAGCAGGACCATTTCTCCAATTTTGAAGCCCACTTAGGTCTCTGGATTGCACCTTAAAATTTGGAAACACAGACACTCTGGGCAATGGTAGTGCATGACAATTTCAGAAGTGCGAAAAACACCAGGCTTCCT
>NW_011196349.1:0-588 GCF_000146605.3 Meleagris gallopavo | reverse complement strand
AAATATAATTGTATTGCAATCCACCTTAAACCAAAAAATCAGTCCTTAATTTGTACACGTATGTTAAACCACAGCTCTCTGATCATCCTAATTGCTCTTCTCTGGACCCATACTGATAGGTCTGTGTCCTTCTTACCTTAAGAGGCCCTACTACAGGCCTCATGAGAGCAGTATGTAGGCAAATTATCACCTCCTTTGCTCTGCTAGTCATACTGCTTTTGATGCAGCCAAAGATACTGGATTTCTGGGCTGCAAGCAGACATGGTTGGCTCACACTGAGCTTCTCAGCAACAAACACAGTAGATTAAAGAGTATTCCTATTCAAAATGACCTCAGACCTAAGAACCATTTTAGCAGCACTCTTTTTAGTAAGTTACGCATACAGAAGAATGTCAAAGAGTTCTGAAAGCAACAAAAAGGTTCCTTGTATGCAGCACTTTCAAAGTTCCCTCTTCTTCACTTTCTCCCAGCAACATCAGCAAGTGTCCAACTGAGACCTAACTTTGAATACAGCCTTGTAGTTTCTACGCATTTTGACTGCTTTTCCTTAACAATTCTGCTTCCCATAGGAATGGACAACAGAAAGAC
>NW_011196348.1:0-843 GCF_000146605.3 Meleagris gallopavo | reverse complement strand
AAAGAGTTCTGAAAGCAAACAAAAAAGGTTCCTTTGTATGCAGCACTTTCAAAGTTCCCTCTTCTTCACTTTCTCCCAGCAACATCAGCAAGTGTCCAACTGAGACCTAACTTTGAATACAGCCTTGTAGTTTCTACGCATTTTGACTGCTTTTCCTTAACAATTCTGCTTCCCAAAGGAATGGACAACAGAAAGACATATGTAACTCCCCAAATGCATTTCTTTCCAAACCAAAACCCAAATCTATTGCTGAGACAGACTACTACATGAACTGCCTCTAGATAACGCCTCCAAGTAACAAGGCAGACAAGCAGAAATTTACATATTATGAGCCCTTTCTCCTCCATACCCTAGACAGAGTTTAGTACACTAACATACTACTATCCAGAATGCATATTCTAGTAACATTTAGACCGTTTCTTAAACGGCACATAAGGGAAATGCAGAAATGTCCCCCAAATGGTCTTGCTTAAGTTCACTGTAAATGATAAATTTGCTGTCAACCTAAGCCATAATCCACTTCTCCTCCAGAGTGAGGAACTTGTCCTTTCCTCCCTTCACATATATACAAAGCCTTCCTTGCCCATAGAAGTCCATGAATAAGAACGGGAAATACTGTTCATGCCTCCTCTTCAAATCTACACCTTGAGAGTTGCAGAGAACTGTAGTGCTTTGCTATGTTTATGTAGTAGAAAAAAAATACCATCATCTATTAACAATCACATGTAAAACTGTGGAGGATTTGGAAAAGTGCTCTTAGATTCCTGCATGTCTTACATCCCCTCAAAAATATTTCCTGAATAGCTGACTGACTCACCTAAGACAGTCTCCCTGCTCATTAAA
>NW_011196347.1:0-481 GCF_000146605.3 Meleagris gallopavo | reverse complement strand
ACAGTGCTTGACAGACTCACAGTGGAGTACAATTAGCTTGAATTACTTAGTAAGGCATTAGAAGTCCTCTGAATAAAGGACTGTGAAATATCACAGACTAACATGGAAGAACTTCTTCCCCTTCTAGGTAGCTTGTTCTCATTATTTTTCTGTACCTGAAGCAAAGTAGAAATGACTTCACAAGTGATCTCTCCTAGGTAAACCTTACATTTTATCTCTACTCCTACTAAAGTTATACGGAAATCTTCACAATCCTTCCCAATGCCTCCACTTTCTATCTAATAGAAAGACAAATCAATTTCAAGAGTACACATCCTGTTTTAAATCTCTTCTGCAGCTTGGAATGTCATTCTTAACATTTAGACAATATCTCCAGAAGCACTCAGTTTAGCTTTTCTCATTGATTTTCAAAAGTTACTGGAATGCATTCATTTCTTTAAGAGTTTGTGACTTGTAATTCCCAAAACTTGTGGGGTTGTCT
>NW_011196346.1:0-962 GCF_000146605.3 Meleagris gallopavo | reverse complement strand
CCAAGTGTAGGAAAGGTCAAGTACTTGTTGGTGTTAGTAGACCATTTAACTGGGTGGGAGGAAGCATTTCCATCAGTGTCTGCTACTGCAAATACAGTAGCTAACGTGAGTTTGGAACACATAACCCCTAGGTATGGAGTAGTAGAATATATTGATTCGGACCAAGGGAGTGCTGTTTCCCCCAATATCGGAGATGGATGCTGAGATCCCTCCTGCATTCTCTATGGCCATAGGTAACCATACAGCCTGTCTCTCAAGGCAGGGTGTGAGGGCTACCAGGTCTGTAGGGAATTTCTCACTATGCAGTGAAACTTTGGATGTTACGAAAAATTTGGCAGGAAACTCTTCAAGGCTGAGAATCCCTAGAGCGGATCTCTGGTGGTATTGCGGCGGGAGACCTTGTGGTCCATCCTCCCATCTAACTGGGGAGGTACCTGTGCACTTGTTCACCTGGCAATACCGTTCACTCTGGCATTCGAGAAGGATCTATCACACATTCACAAAGGGACAGAAGGAGCTTAGGAATCCCATTCGATGATGATACAATAAGTATAGACTCAATTGGGGTGCCCAGAGGGGTCCCTGATGAATTTAAGGCTAGAAATCAAATTGCTGCAGGATGTGAGTCTCTTTTCTGGTGGGTGACAGTTAACAAAACTGTGGATTGGATAAACTATATCTATTACAATCAGCAGAGATTTATAAACTATACAAGGGAGGCAATAAAGGGAATTGCAGAACAATTGGATGCTACAAGCAGGATGGCCTGGGAGAATAGGATCGCCTTAGAGTTGATATTAGCAGAAAAAGGGGGTGTGTGTAATGTTGGGCACCCATTGCTGTACTTTTATCCCAAATAACACAGCCCCCAGATGGCACAATAACTAGAGCAGACAAGGGCTTACTACTCTTGCTCGCAAATTAGCCGAAACCTCAGGAATAGATAATCCCCTCACTGGGTG
>NW_011196345.1:0-540 GCF_000146605.3 Meleagris gallopavo | reverse complement strand
CCATTGCTGTACTTTTATCCCCAAATAACACAGCCCCGGATAGGCACAATAACTAGAGCAGACAAGGGCTTACTACTCTTGCTAGCAAATTAGCCGAAAACTCAGGAATAGATAATCCCCTCACTGGGTGGTTGGAGTCCTGGTTTGGCAAATGGAAAGGGATGATTGTGTCTGTATTTACTTCTTTGATTGTGGTCACAGGAGTCCTGACGGCCATCGGCTGCTGTATTATCCCCTGTGTGAGGGGACTGGTACAGCGACTAATTGAAACCGCACTGCTTAAGCAAACAACAATGGGGGCACCACCATACTCGGACAGAATGATGATATTAGGAGAAAGTGCAGAAGTTTTTAGAATCGTGCCTAAGGAAGGAATTGCAGAAATCAACATGTATAAAGAAAAAGGGGGGGGAATTTGTGGAAAGTGAAAAGTGTTGTTTCTGCATTGATCACTGACAAGGGGCAACTGAGCTAAAGAATTAAGCTGTAACACAACTTTAGAATTAGCTGATGTGGAATGTAAGAACAGCGTATACATGT
>NW_011196344.1:0-745 GCF_000146605.3 Meleagris gallopavo | reverse complement strand
TAGCCGAAACCTCAGGAATAGATAATCCCCTCACTGGGTGGTTGGAGTCCTGGTTTGGCAAATGGAAAGGGATGATTGTGTCTGTATTTACTTCTTTGATTGTGGTCACAGGAGTCCTGACGGCCATCGGCTGCTGTATTATCCCCTGTGTGAGGGGACTGGTACAGCGACTAATTGAAACCGCACTGCTTAAGCAAACAACAATGGGGGCACCACCATACTCGGACAGAATGATGATATTAGGAGAAAGTGCAGAAGTTTTTAGAATCGTGCCTTAGGAAGGAATTGCAGAAATCAACATGTATAAAGAAAAAGGGGGGAATTTGAGGAAAGTGAAAAGTGTTGTTTCTGCATTGATCACTGACAAGGGGCAACTGAGCTAAAGAATTAAGCTGTAACACAACTTTAGAATTAGCTGATGTGGAATGTAAGAACAGGGTATACATGTTAGTAGCATATTTTAGAAACATAGTTACCGGATTGCCTAACAAATACCTTCTCATAAAGCTGCAATAGATTCTAAATGTTTTAAACAAGGTGGGTACAGTGTTCTGAACTAGGAAACATACAGTGAAGTTGTTCATTCGAGCGGCAAGCGTGAAATAGATTTAACAAACTTTCAAGGAGTCAGGGCCTTGACACAAAGCAGAGCTGTCCCACTCTGTGGGAATGTGAGGATGCCACGTGCAGGCTTCAGGATGCTCCCCTCCATCCTCCTTCCGAGCTGATCTTCATGCAAGGACAA
>NW_011196343.1:0-685 GCF_000146605.3 Meleagris gallopavo | reverse complement strand
AACAGAGAATCCAACAGTACTTCCAGTCTCCAAAATCTGTCACAGTACTAAGGAAAGCCAATCTGCAGTGTTCACAGAAATGCATCTGAGGACAGCGGCAGTCGGCAAATCCTTCTCCTCTCCTGAGCTGCTTGTACCATTTTGAAGACCAGCCCCTCCACAGAGAGTTGCTACACAAAATCGCTAACTTATCCTGTTCCTTTCCGACTGCACCTTTCCATTAGCATCTCGGACTCCTGTTCCTAGCAGTGGTTCTGTTCTACTTGTGCCTAAGCATCGTGCACCTTGGGAGGGCTGACGGAAGATGCGCAAGTGGACAAATACCGCGTCCCCAGACCGCATTTCTGATAGCAGCCATCAGAAGAGATTCAGCACTCCAGGAAAACAGAACCAGGTTGCTTTCGTTTTTCCTTTTAAATCATTTCTAGAGCATTCTTATGAAAATGCTGATAAATTAAAGGAATTAAGTGTGATAGAAAGAATGTCCATGTATTGTCTGTTCTCGTGCTAGTTAGAAGAAACACAAAGCCTAAGTCGAAAATCTGAGCATCAATTTGCAATGCCCGCTGCATACCTGTAGCATTCGTTGGTGCTTTGTCAACCTCCACCTTCTTCCCCAGTGCTTCAGCAAGGCTGCGCTTCACTGGAATGCCACTCCCGTCACCTTCTGACAGAGAGAAAACAA
>NW_011196342.1:0-612 GCF_000146605.3 Meleagris gallopavo | reverse complement strand
GCCTAAGCATCGTGCACCTTGGGAGGGCTGACGGAAGATGCGCAAGTGGACAAATACCGCGTCCCCAGACCGCATTTCTGATAGCAGCCATCAGAAGAGATTCAGCACTCCAGGAAACAGAACCAGGTTGCTTTCGTTTTTCCTTTTAAATCATTTCTAGAGCATTCTTATGAAAATGCGGATAAATTAAAGGAATTAAGTGTGATAGAAGGAATGTCCATGTATTGTCTGTTCTCGTGCTAGTTAGAAGAAACACAAAGCCTAAGTCGAAAATCTGAGCATCAATTTGCAATGCCCGCTGCATACCTGTAGCATTCGTTGGTGCTTTGTCAACCTCCACCTTCTTCCCCCAGTGCTTCAGCAAGGCTGCGCTTCACTGGGATGCCACTCCCGTCACCTTCTGACAGAGAGAAAACAAGGAATACTTGAAGAACAGCTCTTTGGAGGACAGTGTCAGAACTGTCAACCACAACCTTCCAATTCTCAAGCATATTTTATTCAGTGTGCCCCTTAGCTGTTCATTATTATTATTTTGCCATTTCTGCAGCCGGCACGGAACTGCAATTTTCCTCTCTCAGACATCAGAAATACCCTCCATGCAGTCATATTTGG
>NW_011196341.1:0-1186 GCF_000146605.3 Meleagris gallopavo | reverse complement strand
GAAAATCTGTGCATCAATTTGCAATGCCCGCTGCATACCTGTAGCATTCGTTGGTGCTTTGTCAACCTCCACCTTCTTCCCCAGTGCTTCAGCAAGGCTGCGCTTCACTGGGATGCCACTCCCGTCACCTTCTGACAGAGAGAAAACAAGGAATACTTGAAGAACAGCTCTTTGGAGGACAGTGTCAGAACTGTCAACCACAACCTTCCAATTCTCAAGCATATTTTATTCAGTGTGCCCCTTAGCTGTTCATTATTATTATTTTGCCATTTCTGCAGCCGGCACGGAACTGCAATTTTCCTCTCTCAGACATCAGAAATACCCTCCATGCAGTCATATTTGGACAAAGGCACCCCAACGCTACATTACCAGAAGTTCTTACCTTCGGAGGCTTTCCGTTTCTCCACATCTCACCACGATTCAATCGAATCTGAAAAAACAAACAACAGAAGAGCACAACTTGAGAATCGACCGTGATATTAGGTCTCATTCTTAGAACCAAACCCAGAAGCTAAGCGGGTACTCAGTGAACCAAAGGGCAGCAGGCATCCTCCTACACAACCCCTCCCTCTTTCACGCTCAAGAAAAGCCAGAAAAAATCAAAGCAGCAGGCACCCAAGCATACCTTGCGAGATGCGGAGCGGGAAGGGGAATAAGAACCACCTCCCTGGTTGGCCATGCTGGAGAAATTCCTAGAACAAGCTCAGGTTCTCAAGGATCTCTCCACAGGGACTTCTGCCACTCCTGGAAAGAGCTGCCTTTGCTCCTTCTTGGACGGCAAGCCTTCTCCTGGCTTGATCAGGGAAATCAAGGAACCCTAAAGAAAGTATCGAGAGGTGAAAAATAGTGAGCAATAAGCATTTTCCCGGCCTTCTTCTCTTGCTCGATTGGTTTCTTGAGGGGGGCGGGGGAAATGCCTCGACATCAGCTGCGTACAGGAACTATGCCAACGCTCAAGCAACCTTCAGTGGATCGTGGAAGTGATTGACAGCTGGGAACACGCGACCGACTCCCACAGCCAACAGTGCTCCCTCAGCAGAGGGCTGGCGCAGCCACGAGACAGGCACGGCCACGGAGCTGCACGGCGCCTTGGTGGCTGCCAGGCTCACGTGTGTCACCTGAGCACACTGTGCTGTGCTCGCTGATGTCACAGAAGAGTCAAGCTCACAGCTGAGTGCCTGCCTTG
>NW_011196340.1:0-540 GCF_000146605.3 Meleagris gallopavo | reverse complement strand
CACCATCGAGATGACTCTTGGAGTGCAGCTTGATGAATCGGACACATTCCTGAGCATTGAGTAGGCTCAGGATACGCTGCTGTGTTCTTCTCTGTTTGTCTCTTTCCAAATATGCCATTCTCTTACTTAAATAAATTGGATACTATTGTTAACACCAGCGCTCCTCGTGTAAGTAGTTTCTTTTTGTGTCTATAACACAAATCCACACCTAGGAATAGTTTTGCTTTGAACACGGCTTTTTTTCAATCTGTCATTTATTGCTAAGGCTCTTTTCCGAAGCTGCCTTTTGTTTCTGGTAGGTAGGAATATGTTCAATAGCATCAAGACATGTTCTGTGCCACTGAGATGAGGATGCAGGAGGAGCTTGATGCCTGAGGAACTTTGCTGAGCATCGAATAGGCTGAAGCCAGCTGCACCAGCAGCACGGTGCGCTGAGGCGGACCTACAGATTGCCAGGCATACGGCCAGGCATGCCCATCACTTCAGCTTCTACCTCAACTGTCTGCGGACCTGCAGTTGTCTGCTGGTGGGCACAGCTTT
>NW_011196339.1:0-504 GCF_000146605.3 Meleagris gallopavo | reverse complement strand
ATTCTACTTACTTAAATAAATTGGATACTATTGTTAACACCAGCGCTCCTCGTGTAAGTAGTTTTCTTTTTTGTGTCTATAACACAAATCCACACCTAGGAATAGTTTTGCTTTGAACTACGGCTTTTTTTCAATCTGTCATTTATTGCTAAGGCTCTTTTCCGAAGCTGCCTTTTGTTTCTGGTAGGTAGGAATATGTTCAATAGCATCAAGACATGTTCTGTGCCACTGAGATGAGGATGCAGGAGGAGCTTGATGCCTGAGGAACTTTGCTGAGCATCGAATAGGCTGAAGCCAGCTGCACCAGCAGCACGGTGCGCTGAGGCGGACCTACAGATTGCCAGGCATACGGCCAGGCATGCCCATCACTTCAGCTTCTACCTCAACTGTCTGCGGACCTGCAGTTGTCTGCTGGTGGGCACAGCTTTTTGCCCCAAGCCCTGAAGATGCTTGTGATTCGCCACCTGACAACCGTAGCCCTCTGAAGCCTGGAGCAAGGAGTTG
>NW_011196338.1:0-486 GCF_000146605.3 Meleagris gallopavo | reverse complement strand
TTAACACCAGCGCTCCTCGTGTAAGTAGTTTTCTTTTTGTGTCTATAACACAAATCCACACCTAGGAATAGTTTTGCTTTGAACACGGCCTTTTTTCAATCTGTCATTTATTGCTAAGGCTCTTTTCCGAAGCTGCCTTTGTTTCTGGTAGGTAGGAATATGTTCAATAGCATCAAGACATGTTCTGTGCCACTGAGATGAGGATGCAGGAGGAGCTTGATGCCTGAGGAACTTTGCTGAGCATCGAATAGGCTGAAGCCAGCTGCACCAGCAGCACGGTGCGCTGAGGCGGACCTACAGATTGCCAGGCATACGGCCAGGCATGCCCATCACTTCAGCTTCTACCTCAACTGTCTGCGGACCTGCAGTTGTCTGCTGGTGGGCACAGCTTTTTGCCCCAAGCCCTGAAGATGCTTGTGATTCGCCACCTGACAACCGTAGCCCTCTGAAGCCTGGAGCAAGGAGTTGCCCCTGTGGCTGGATGAC
>NW_011196337.1:0-639 GCF_000146605.3 Meleagris gallopavo | reverse complement strand
TGAGATGAGGATGCAGGAGGAGCTTGATGCCTGAGGAACTTTGCTGAGCATCGAATAGGCTGAAGCCAGCTGCACCAGCAGCACGGTGCGCTGAGGCGGACCTACAGATTGCCAGGCATACGGCCAGGCATGCCCATCACTTCAGCTTCTACCTCAACTGTCTGCGGACCTGCAGTTGTCTGCTGGTGGGCACAGCTTTTTGCCCCAAGCCCTGAAGATGCTTGTGATTCGCCACCTGACAACCGTAGCCCTCTGAAGCCTGGAGCAAGGAGTTGCCCCTGTGGCTGGATGACGTCCTGGGGCACTTCTGCTGCTGCCTGGAGTACACCTCAATTGCTTCCTTTCATGATATGAGAGGGTGTATTTTTTTTCTATGATTTGCAGCTCTAAAACGGGGAGGAAGTCTACAGGCAATCCTTCAGAGCATCTAGAATATCAAGAAATCCTCTTAGACTGTTTCTTAGTAGCGTCATAGAGCTACCGCTTTCATTCTTTTGTCAGTTTTCACTCTTCAGCTTTCCATTTTCATTTACAGATTTCTTGGTATGTTAGGTACATTAATTCTTTAGCCAACGAGTGGAAAACATAAGGAATGTTCTACAGTTTCCCTTTGGCTTTAGGCTTAGATAGGTGCTGAAT
>NW_011196336.1:0-847 GCF_000146605.3 Meleagris gallopavo | reverse complement strand
TGTGGCTGGATGACGTCCTGGGGCACTTCTGCTGCTGCCTGGAGTACACCTCAATTGCTTCCTTTCATGATATGAGAGGGTGTATTTTTTTCTATGATTTGCAGCTCTAAAACGGGGAGGAAGTCTACAGGCAATCCTTCAGAGCATCTAGAATATCAAGAAATCCTCTTAGACTGTTTCTTAGTAGCGTCATAGAGCTACCGCTTTCATTCTTTTGTCAGGTTTTCACTCTTCAGCTTTCCATTTTCATTTACAGATTTCTTGGTATGTTAGGTACATTAATTCTTTAGCCAACGAGTGGAAAACATAAGGAATGTTCTACAGTTTCCCTTTGGCTTTAGGCTTAGATAGGTGCTGAATTTCCTAGACTAACAGTGACTTTTTTTCCGTGCACTAAGCTGAAAAGCTCTTGCCCCTGGTTTGTAGCCTACATTAGAGTGTAAGTTGGCAGCATTCCTGTTCATACTTCTGCAGTACTGTTCCACCAGTGAGGCATGGCACACGGATCATGCTACCAGTCTAATCTAACATGCAGTGATGTGGCCGTGTTTGTGACAGTGTGCAGTGATGTGGCCGTGTTTGTGACAGCGTGCAGTGATGTGGCCGTGTTTGTGACAGCGTGCAGTGATGTGGCCGTGTTTGTGACAGCGTGCAGTGATGCGGCCGTGTTTGTGACATGAGCAGACGAGTCACAATGGAGGGTGGGCTGGGGCTGTCAGGAGCTGTAAGAGAGGCAGCGCTGTGGCACTTTGCCTCAGGCCTTCAGTGAGTGCAGTACGCACCTGCTAGCGGCTAGCGGCTATGGCTTGGGTGGTCTTCATCACCCTGGCACTGATCGGAATGATCC
>NW_011196335.1:0-502 GCF_000146605.3 Meleagris gallopavo | reverse complement strand
GACTTTCACACGTTGTAGATCCTAAAATATCCTGGAATGTAAAACTCAGCACTGGTTGAAGTCTACTGCTTGAATCAGATCCTAGCATCTGTGCTCAGTGCTCTTTTCCCTGTAATGCTCCACATCACTTCATCTTGGAAATTGTTAAGGAAATGGACGATGCTGTTAGAACATAACTGTTGTTAGAACAAAGTATTTCTGGTGTGATCTGAAGCATTTTGTAACTCTTGTGAGCAATTTCCCTTCCAGCATTGTCTTGTGCTGAAAATTCTCCAATAATACCATGGTACTAGTTACTGGTTGTAGAAATAACTACACTCTTAATAATTCAACAGTCTTCAGGCAGCTTGCATTTGGGTGTTCTTAATTGTGCAGTATAACTGCAAGTGATTTGTAAAGAGAAGATGTTTCCTAGAGGAAGCTGAACGTACTAAGTATGCCTTTGGGCTGTATCTACGCAGTCCCAAATACAAAGTGCTCGTGGAACATGTACTGTAACCAT
>NW_011196334.1:0-581 GCF_000146605.3 Meleagris gallopavo | reverse complement strand
CAGATGCTCCTTCAGGATGCGGGACCCAGCGCCGGGCATCACCTTGATGCCCCCCCCGGGCGGCCGTGTCACAAACGTCGCCATGGCGACACGGTGACAGCTGGCCGGTGCTGCCTGCTGCCCATGATGACGCCGGCACAGCAGCCTGCTGCCCACAGCCTGCTGACGCGGCTGGAGCCCAGCTCTGCCCCTTGGTGGCTGGCACTCCCCAGACCTGGAGCCCTTGTGTGCCGGCAGCACCACACCGCAGGTGTTGCTGGTGGCCCCTCGGGCAGGCTGGCCTCAGCGTCAGGTGCCGAGTCTGCCATCTTCTGCAGTCCTCCCTGTGCTGGCCTGAACTCCTTAGCCCTAAACTTCAGGCATTTGGCCCATCGGCAGCTTGCTGGCTGCAGCGCTCGCTTGCTCCCTTTGGGCACCAGGCTGGCCCTCGAGCTCCGTGAAGACCATGGGGCGGGTTTTGCTGCCTTTACTCAGCCCGGGTCTGGTGCTTGGCCTTGGGTTCCACGTTCGTTTGGCTGGATGCTCTTCAGGCAGCAGACAGCCCCGGAACACGCGTGCCCTCTTAGAGATGGCCAGCCGAA
>NW_011196333.1:0-515 GCF_000146605.3 Meleagris gallopavo | reverse complement strand
CTTCCTTCCTTCCTTCCTTCCTTCCTTCCTTCCTTCCCATTTTGTGGGGTGGGGAGGAGGGCAGGGGCCTACTGCCCCCCTGTCATGGGCCTAAATTGATCTAGTTAACTCCATGGCAACATGCTTTGCAGACAGGGCACTTGTGGGCAACGCAGAGGATTGGTGTGCCCACTGCTTTGATAAACTGCAGCATTTACAGACTGAGCTGTGGGAGGTCTGACCCAGCACTGCCAGGCGAATAACGAGGAGGTGGTGCAGCAGCTCATGAGTGCTGCTGGACAAATCAGGCCGTGCACTCCTTGTGAGTCCATAATTGTGATTGTTTATTGACTGCAGTGAGACATGGAGCGCTGAGTTGGGCTGGCTTGTGCTGCCCTGTAAGTGCCAAGGACTCACCTCTGCACGTGCAGCAGCAGCTCTCAGAGAAGCCTTCTTCATTTCCGCTCTCCTCTCTTTCTGTCTTTTCTTCTTGCTGTAAAGCAAGAAAAAAGATAAACTCATTTTGTCAACAGCAA
>NW_011196332.1:0-613 GCF_000146605.3 Meleagris gallopavo | reverse complement strand
CTTCCCATTTTGTGGGGTGGGGAGGGAGGGCAGGGGCCTACTGCCCCCCTGTCATGGGCCTAAATTGATCTAGTTAACTCCATGGCAACATGCTTTGCAGACAGGGCACTTGTGGGCAGCGCAGAGGATTGGTGTAGCCCACTGCTTTGATAAACTGCAGCATTTACAGACTGAGCTGTGGGAGGTCTGACCCAGCACTGCGAGGCGAATAACGAGGAGGTGGTGCAGTAGCTCATGAGTGCTGCTGGACAAATCAGGCCGTGCACTCCTTGTGAGTCCATAATTGTGATTGTTTATTGACTGCAGTGAGACATGGAGCGCTGAGTTGGGCTGGCTTGTGCTGCCCTGTAAGTGCCAAGGACTCACCTCTGCACGTGCAGCAGCAGCTCTCAGAGAAGCCTTCTTCATTTCCGCTCTCCTCTCTTTCTGTCTTTTCTTCTTGCTGTAAAGCAAGAAAAAAGATAAACTCATTTTGTCAACAGCAAAATTGCAGAAACATGGGTACCACAGAAGCAGATAGCAGCAAAAAGACAGAGGAAATTCGGCTAGGAGGCCTCTCAAGGAATATTTCCAGTGGGACATACAGAAGCCCAGTATGTAGTTAATGGGAAAA
>NW_011196331.1:0-1139 GCF_000146605.3 Meleagris gallopavo | reverse complement strand
AACATTTCTTTCTAAGAGAGGTGCTCCAGCCCTCTGATCATCTTCGTGGCCCTTCTCTGGACCTGCTCCAAAAGCTCCACATCATTCCCGTGCTGGAGCCCCAGGCCTGGACGCAGTGCTGCACATGGGGCCCCACACCAGAGCCGAGTAGAGGGAGACAATCACCTCCCTCTCCCTGCTGGTCGCTCCTCTTTGAATGCAGCCCAGGATACAGTTGGCCTTCTGGGCTGCAAGTGCACACTACTGGCTTATGTCCAGCTCTTTGTCCACCAGGATCCCCGAGTCCTCCGCAGGGCTGCTCCCAAGGGCTTCTACGCCCAGTTGGTACAAGCAACGGGGTTTCCCCTTCATCAGGGACATCAACAGTGGGGTTGAGTGCACCCTAAGGACACCAAGCTGTGGGGTGCAGTGACACAGCAGAGGGACGGGATGCCATCCACAGAGACCTCAACAGGCTGAGCAGTGGCCACAAATCCAAGTGCAGGGTCAGTAGCTGGGATGAGGGAACACCCACCACCAAAACATGCTAGGGGATGAAAGGACTGAGCGTAGTCCTGCTCCATAACGCCTGGGAGTACTGGTGGGTGGGAGCTGGACACAAGCCAGCAGTGGGCCCTTCCAGCCCAGAAAGCCAACCGTATCCTGGGCTGCATCCAAAGATGCGCAGTCAGCGGGCGAAGGGAGGAGATCCCCATCCCTCTGCTCTGCGCTGGTGAGGCCTCACCTGCAGTGCTGCGTCCAGATGTGAAGTCCTCAGTGCAGGGAGACATGGAGCTGTGCGAGTGCATCCAGAGTACAGCCACAAACACGAACCCAAGGATGGAACCCCTCTCCTGTAAGCAAGGAGAGCTGGGCTGTTCAGCCTCCTGGAGAAGTGAAGGCTCCAAGGGAACCTGGTAACAGCCTTTCAATACCTAAAGGAAAGAACAAGGGAAAATGGAGGTGAAATCTAAGGAAAATGTCTTGTACAGTGAGGGTGCTGAGGCAGTGGCACAGGTTGCCAGAGACATGGTGGATGTGCTGGCCCTTTCAAGGTGAGCCTGGCTCAGACTCTGAGCAACTTGATCTAGCTGTGGATGGTCAGCATGGGCAGTCGGATCACATCGCAAACCTACCTGCATACAAGCAGCGCACCTAAC
>NW_011196330.1:0-696 GCF_000146605.3 Meleagris gallopavo | reverse complement strand
GGCACAGGTTGCCAGAGACATGGTGGATGTGCTGGCCCTTTCAAGGTGAGCCTGGCTCAGACTCTGAGCAACTTGATCTAGCTGTGGATGGTCAGCATGGGCAGTCGGATCACATCGCAAACCTACCTGCATACAAGCAGCGCACCAACATGGGGTGCATGATGTTCATTACCTGCTGTACAGATCTCACACCACTGACTGGAGGAGCCCAGGCAATCCTTCAACTCCATCAGGCTGCAAAATGAAATCAGAAGAGACGCAGAACATAATTTAAAACACAACAAGGATGCACACAATGCCCTTAAAAAACACCCACCGCATGGATGCAATTAGCACATAGCCCTATTAATTACAGCCAACCAGTTTGAGATCCTCCAGAAAAGCAGAGCTCACAGCTCGGAAATCAAGCAGGAATCACTCACCCCATTCTAAGGGCTCACCCCACACCCCAAAGGAAGCAGTCTCCAGATTCACATGCTGCTCATACAGCTAGCAGCCCTTCAGTGCACTTGCGATCCCCCAAAAAGACAAGATCACAGCCCTAGAAAGAAAAAAGAAACCACTTACCCCATTCCAAGGACCAATACTCCCCCACACTCTTCGAAGTGAAGGAAGCAGCTTCCAGGTCCAAAATACCTAACCAGCCCTTAAGTACGCTCAGGGTTCCCTGCTAAAAACAGAGAGAGCAGCTCCACA
>NW_011196329.1:0-486 GCF_000146605.3 Meleagris gallopavo | reverse complement strand
TTTCTGTTGGGACAGCCCTGATGCAGCTGAGAGCAGTGCAGGAATGAGTCAGTGCCTGTGCAGCGTATGCCGACTCGTTGCTGTGAGCTGGTCCTGTGTGCCTCGAAGCACGTCACTGACTTTGTATCGTGGACTTTTTCTCCTGGCTTTGGCTGTATCTCGGGGCATTGCTAGCGAGGACAGAACAGACAGCGTTGTCTTTTCTGCTCTTCCCTCTTCTGTGTTTCCCTTTTCTGCTCTTCTCTTCAGCTACACTGCAGCTCCTCTCCCTCAGTGTTAGCCACTCCTCTTCTGCTCTTCTGCTGTTCTTTCTCCCTTGTATCCTCCCTCACTCCTGCATCTGTACTCCTCTTCTGCTTTTCTTTCTTACCCGTATCCTCTTTTTGCTCTTTTTCTCCCCACATCCCGAGTGCCAGCATTACGGAGTCAAATATTTTTGATGCCAGTTATCACTGTCTTTATATCATGGACTCTTCGTTCAGCCTT
>NW_011196328.1:0-560 GCF_000146605.3 Meleagris gallopavo | reverse complement strand
TGGGGCTATGATGGGTTACTGGAGTCTGAGGTGTCTGTGAATCAGTTGTCTGAGGATTCTACGAGGATGCTGAGGATACCAGCTCCTGTAGGTTGGATTACTTCACGTTCTGTTGCTGTTTCCCGATTCTAGATGCTGTGTCTCTGTGACGATTCTGGGCTTCAGCTGTGTGGTGATCCCGATTCCTCCCTAAGAGCAGAGATTCCCCGATTTGTAGCTGTGCAATATGATGTCTGTCCATATCCACCCCAGTGCGTGGAATAGTGTGCGTGGAATAGTTCTGAGTGGCTGACACAACCCAAGCAAAATCAATTTCTGTAGATTATTAAAAAACTAGAACCCCTTTGCTTTAGTTTCTGCTCCCTGCTCTTGTTTATTTCTGTTCTCCCTTGCTTCACACGTAACTTCCAAACGTGGCATTTTGCAGATAACGTTTTTTCCCCCTTTTATCCCTTGGTGGCCCCCAGGGATGTCTTGTTTCTCAGTTGTAACAGTTGTCATGAGCCCATTCATCTAAGGATTTGGGACCGGAGTTCACTCCATGACTCTTGTAATCAGCT
>NW_011196327.1:0-611 GCF_000146605.3 Meleagris gallopavo | reverse complement strand
CCGTGTTTGCTTCCTATTTTTCTTCTTTCCTTGCTGATCAGAGTTAAGGGGCCGTGCATCCATTCCCCGCCTCTAGCTGCCCCCCTTCACTGTGAAGAGGACCAAGACCTTCTGGCTCAGAAGCGTGTCCATGTGCAAGGCTTAAACTTTGTGCTTCTTCCTTCTCTGCTTGGTAAAACTCAGTGTTGGGCTCATTTGGAGTCTGAGTTCTGGTTTCTTGGACAGTCCTCAGCTAAAGGCTGAAGTGCCTGTATCAGCTGTGCTGGTGCAACCTAAATGCAACCTAAATCTTCCCTGCCTCAACTTCAAACCATTTCCCCTGGTCCTGCTGTTATCTGCCCTTTCCAAGAGTTGACTCCCCTCCTGTTTGTGGCTCCCTTTAGGTCCTGAAAGGCTGCAATGAGCTCACCCCGCAGCCTTCTCTTCTCCAGGCTGAACAAGCCCAGCTCCCTCAGCCTGCCTTCGTAGGAGAGGTGCTGCAGCCCCCTGATCATCTTTGTGGCTCCTCTGGACCCTCTCCAACAGCTCCCTGTCTTTCTTGTGCTGGGGGCTCCAGCCCTGGGCGCAGTGCTGCAGATGGGGCCTCACAAAGCAGAGCGGAGGGGGGCAAT
>NW_011196326.1:0-494 GCF_000146605.3 Meleagris gallopavo | reverse complement strand
GAGTTCTGGTTTCTTGGACAGTCCTCAGCTAAAGGCTGAAGTGCCTGTATCAGCTGTGCTGGTGCAACCTAAATGCAACCTAAATCTTCCCTGCCTCAACTTCAAACCATTTTCCCTGGTCCTGCTGTTATCTGCCCTTTCCAAGAGTTGACTCCCCTCCTGTTTGTGGCTCCCTTTAGGTCCTGAAAGGCTGCAATGAGCTCACCCCGCAGCCTTCCTTCTCCAGGCTGAACAAGCCCAGCTCCCTCAGCCTGCCTTCGTAGGAGAGGTGCTGCAGCCCCCTGATCATCTTTGTGGCTCCTCTGGACCCTCTCCAACAGCTCCCTGTCTTTCTTGTGCTGGGGGCTCCAGCCCTGGGCGCAGTGCTGCAGATGGGGCCTCACAAAGCAGAGCGGAGGGGGGCGAAGTCACCTCCCTGTCCCTGCTGGCCACCCTTCTGCTGATGGAGCCCCAGGATCCTATTTGCTTTCCCAGCTGCAGGAGCGCACTGCTGG
>NW_011196325.1:0-530 GCF_000146605.3 Meleagris gallopavo | reverse complement strand
AATTTAGACCTAAATATCAGTTCACTTCTTCCCGTGCATCTAAATTCTATTTTCTTTCTTCCTCACAAGTGTGCCTGGAGCCGAGTCCTGATGGTGATGAAATGAAGAGGCTCCAAGCACTGTCTGAACAGGACGCAGTCGCAGCTGGGCACTGTGCGAGGCGTAACAGAGCACTCCCAGTTAGAGCAGTTAGCCACAAGATGTGTGCTAACACTGACAGCCAGCTGCCATCTTTCAGGCAGCCATAAACTGGGGAAACGAGGCAGAAATCCTTTCTATTGCCTGTGAGAAAAGCATGCATTACATTCCAATTTACGCCAGTGTCTTCTGGAAAATGGATGGCAGACGTCTTGCATGGTGTGTTGCTGTGTCATCCTTAACATCTACTTCTAATTTGGGTTTCCATTTTCCTTGTCAGAAAAATATATTTTCCTTGACTGAAAAATCCTGCTCAGAATTTTAGGTAATTTTATCAGTTCTTTTCAAAACGAATTCCTGCTGTATCACTTGCATTTTCCTATCTGTATCTG
>NW_011196324.1:0-545 GCF_000146605.3 Meleagris gallopavo | reverse complement strand
ACGCAGTCGCAGCTGGGCACTGTGCGAGGCGTAACAGAGCACTCCCAGTTAGAGCAGTTAGCCACAAGATGTGTGCTAACACTGACAGCCAGCTGCCATCTTCAGGCAGCCATAAACTGGGGAAACGAGGCAGAAATCCTTTCTATTGCCTGTGAGAAAAGCATGCATTACATTCCAATTTACGCCAGTGTCTTCTGGAAAATGGATGGCAGACGTCTTGCATGGTGTGTTGCTGTGTCATCCTTAACATCTACTTCTAATTTGGGTTTCCATTTTCCTTGTCAGAAAAACATTTTTGCTTGACTGAAAAATCCTGCTCAGAATTTTAGGTAATTTTATCAGTTCTTTTCAAAACGAATTCCTGCTGTATCACTTGCATTTTCCTATGTGTATCTGTACAGGTATTTTCCTTTCCCGAATACAAAGTAATCATGATTACTGATCACTATAAAACAAGCAGCTTTCAGTTCAGTGAAGAAACAATCTTTCTCCATTGCTATAATTTTTAATAGACTGCACTGAGTGCAGTAATTTATTGTTGGGTG
>NW_011196323.1:0-630 GCF_000146605.3 Meleagris gallopavo | reverse complement strand
ATGCATCGCTCCACTGCGCCTCGTTGTTCTGGGCCAGTGTGAGCAGAAACGTCCCAGCATGCATGTACAGCTGTCCTTTCATTTCCAGGAAGGTGTGAGACAGCTCCCCAGCTTCTCTCACAGACTCTCTCACTGAGTGAAGGAGACGATCAAAACTACAAGGCAGAAAAGACTCATTTGCAACAAAGTCCTGGCAAAAGCCATCGCGTGCTTTGGGTCAGCAGAAGTCAGGAGGAAAGAAAACATGATGGGAAGAATGGAACGCAGAACTTCACCAAGAACTTGGCTACAAACACTGTTTTGCACTGCTCCAGCCGTGCCACAGGTGATACAGCCTGAAGTCAGTTGGCTTAGCTGGCCCTGCCAGTTTTCCCTGAAGGGGAATGTTCTCACCGGGGGTGGCCTTCTGCTTCCCATTTATATCTACAATTCTTCATCACATGGCTGCGGGTTGTGTTAAGTCGACCAGGACAAAACTGGTCCACAGATGGCTGTGAAATCTGAATTGGCAGCTGAAGTATAGAACAACGTTCTCTTACTGAAGAGACAAAGGCAACTGACCCAGGATATCACCAGGTCTTCTCCAAGGCTTGTAGCTCGGACAATACACAGCTTGGGCTTCAAGCCTGC
>NW_011196322.1:0-440 GCF_000146605.3 Meleagris gallopavo | reverse complement strand
TTCTCCAAGGCTTGTAGCTCGGACAATACACAGCTTGGGCTTCAAGCCTGCTAAGAACCTTCCTTTGTGGTCAGTGCAGAGAAACTCCTCTCCTGTCCACAAACTGGTTACTCAGGGAAACTGATGCCTGCTAGGTGTTCTGTGACTCAGAAAAAAAGATTCTGTTCCGGATTGTTTCTGTTTGGTTGGGTTTTAAACGCAGTAAGGATAAAACAATACCTTTCAAGTGCCTCTCTGCACTGACGGACATCTCCCGAAGCAAATTTCATTGTAGTAAAGCTAGAACGAGCCAGTAGATGGCTGCTCTTGATAGCTCTCCAATTCTTGACATTTGATTCCAAGTCCTGGGCTGATTCAAGGTATTCCTAAAGAACAAAGTTCATCAGAGGATGAGGAACCACCATCTTTCTGTGAAGGCAAGGACATTACTTCTCCAGAAC
>NW_011196321.1:0-982 GCF_000146605.3 Meleagris gallopavo | reverse complement strand
GTGGAGGTGAGGACAGCTAGGAAACTTGCGCTAGATTATTCGGTTCATTCTTCCTGTGATTTGTTAGTCTTCCGATTCCTCATAGCCTGCCTGCACTTATCCAAGAGAATCTATGGTATCATCCAAGAAGCTATTTGAAGAACACGTTGATTTTCAGCTTCTTCTGAGCTGAAGTCTTGATTTTTAGTTGCAAGAATGAAAGCTTCTATTTTCCACTATTTGAGTGTCTTTGTATTCTCATGTTAACAAATTGAAGCTCACAGCTTCCTCAGAGACAAGTCAGTCTTGTCTAATTCAGCAGTGGAAGCAACGAGGCATGGATGTTGAGAGCCTTGCCCAAGGCCATGCAGAAACTGTACCAGAATAAATTCTGAGATGCTGACTCCTTACCTCTCCAATTTTTCTTACCACCTTCATTCCTGAGTGTTAGTTACAAGGCTGCACTGGAAAACTTCACCTTCGAGTAGAACTAAATTTAAAGCCACAAACTGAATGTCCACTTGAGACCATTCGATAAATACAGTCACTGCTGATCAACTACATCCCCCATATGAAGAGATTGATTTTGATCAGTGGATTTTTCTGCATTTATAAGAAAGACTACACATAGGCTGCAATGGTTTCTTTGCATTCTTAATGTTTTTCTGGATGCTATATTCATCTCACTCTCATGTATTAAGTGCTGTCAATGAAGAAGCGACCAAGTTTTGTAACAGAACAGTCACATAAAAACTTCTTAGTATTTGAGCGTGGAGTTTTTGCTCTCTGAATCAATCAGATTGAGCAAGGAGGACTGGCAGAAGGATTCAAATGTATGGCTAGGGAAGAAGTATTGAGCTGGAAGTTCCGAAGAACAATAGTATGGGAAGATTAAGAAGTGACTGAGAGAAAATATACCTATGAATACATTGAGGTTTACAAATTAGCATTTCACTCATATTTTAGACCCCTTTTCACTTTTCTGCATCTGTGATGTCCAGTT
>NW_011196320.1:0-659 GCF_000146605.3 Meleagris gallopavo | reverse complement strand
GAGCGTGGAGTTTTTTGCTCTCTGAATCAATCAGATTGAGCAAGGAGGACTGGCAGAAGGATTCAAATGTATGGCTAGGGAAGAAGTATTGAGCTGGAAGTTCCGAAGAACAATAGTATGGGAAGATTAAGAAGTGACTGAGAGAAAAATATACCTATGAATACATTGAGGTTTACAAATTAGCATTTTCACTCATATTTTAGACCCCTTTTTCACTTTTTCTGCATCTGTGATGTCCAGTTTTGTGAAAAAATTGTGTAGGTATATGTCATAACATTAATGATATCAAACCATTTTTTTTTAGTCCCATGACAAATGTAAAGAAATGTAACATTAAATGTGTCCTGATTCTCCATAAGTGTAGCAGTGCTATTCATTAAAAATTAAACAAACGTGTACATCTGTGGGCTGGACCTAATGTCTTTGAGAGAGATCAGAGCTTTAGAAAGTAGTTCTGCCGCAACTGAGTTAAGGGTTAAATACAGTAAAGCAAATAGGAACTTGAAAGAGTAGCACAGCACCCAAGGAGAATAAAATGGGATTTTATACTGGCAGGACTTCACAACCTAAGCAAAGCTCAGTACATAGTTTCTTAGACATATTCCAAAAAGAATTTTATCATCTCAGTTTCTTCACCTCTAACATAAACAGTCACCAGT
>NW_011196319.1:0-561 GCF_000146605.3 Meleagris gallopavo | reverse complement strand
ACATTAAATGTGTCCTGATTCTCCATAAGTGTAGCAGTGCTATTCATTAAAAATTAAACAAACGTGTACATCTGTGGGCTGGACCTAATGTCTTTGAGAGAGATCAGAGCTTTAGAAAGTAGTTCTGTCGCAACTGAGTTAAGGGTTAAATACAGTAAAGCAAATAGGAACTTGAAAGAGTAGCACAGCACCCAAGGAGAATAAAATGGGATTTTATACTGGCAGGACTTCACAACCTAAGCAAAGCTCAGTACATAGTTTCTTAGACATATTCCAAAAGAATTTTATCATCTCAGTTTCTTCACCTCTAACATAAACAGTCACCAGTAAATTTAGAAATTTATTTTCATGAAGAATTCTGATAAATAGGAAGTGCTTAACATAGGCAGTAGGGGCTATAGAACAATTTATCAGGGAGATTTTGTGAAGATCACACTGATTTAGTCATTTACAGCCAAGTTGCACATAGCAGAGTAACAGCCTTGCACTGAGAGGAAATTCAAGCCATTTACTGATGATCAGAAAAACTAATAAAATCTTGTTTGGAGAAACCAAGTAGAA
>NW_011196315.1:0-477 GCF_000146605.3 Meleagris gallopavo | reverse complement strand
CTGGTGGAGCAGCCTGGTGGCCCCTATGATGTCATAAGCGGCTGGAATGAGGGCAGGAGCAGTGCGTGCTGCGTCCCTTCATTGGAGCGCTTGAGCTCTGCCTGAGTAGCTCGCTTGTTGCACTTGTGCACCGCCTGAGCACCTTGGTTTTCACATCCTCTTGTGCAGCATCTTGTAGGTAAGCTGAGACAGTGTGGGAGAGACGGGTGGGCAGTGAGGGCTTGAGAAGTGCTGGCTGGCGGAGCTCACAGTACCGTATTGCTTACTCTTGACCACCACGCATAATTTTCACCCAGTCCAGGCATTCCAAAACAATCCCTAAAGGTGGCATTTGTCCCCTGGATTTTCCCTCGTCGCCTTTGCTAAATTGTGCAAGCTCACTGAGCGGCTCTTTCTCTCTCCTCTCCCCCCTGTGCCTGCTGGCCTGGTGCAGCTTTTGCTCGTGGAAGATCAGAGCAAAGTGACAAGGAACGGCTG
>NW_011196314.1:0-495 GCF_000146605.3 Meleagris gallopavo | reverse complement strand
TCTTGTAGGTAAGCTGAGACAGTGTGGGAGAGACGGGTGGGCAGTGAGGGCTTGAGAAGTGCTGGCTGGCGGAGCTCACAGTACCGTATTGCTTACTCTTGACCACCACGCATAATTTTCACCCAGTCCAGGCATTCCAAAACAATCCCTAAAGGTGGCATTTGTCCCATGAATTTTCCCTCGTCGCCTTTGCTAAATTGTGCAAGCTCACTGAGCGGCTCTTTCTCTCTCCTCTCCCCCCCTGTGCCTGCTGGCCTGGTGCAGCTTTTGCTCGTGGAAGATCAGAGCAAAGTGACAAGGAACGGCTGCGGATTCAAGGGATTTGTCTGCCTCGTTCTGATCTCTTGCCAGGTACGTGCCATGTTTGGTCCCCCCACATGCTTTAGCAGCCCGTGTCGCCCCGTGTTTGTAACACAGCCTCATCCAGCTTTGATGGGACACTGGTCCCGTGTGGGTTTTTTGCACTTCCCCTCCAGCTCAGCCCTCAGAAGGATG
>NW_011196313.1:0-660 GCF_000146605.3 Meleagris gallopavo | reverse complement strand
TTTCCCTCGTCGCCTTTGCTAAATTGTGCAAGCTCACTGAGCGGCTCTTTCTCTCTCCTCTCCCCCCTGTGCCTGCTGGCCTGGTGCAGCTTTTGCTCGTGGAAGATCAGAGCAAAGTGACAAGGAACGGCTGCGGATTCAAGGGATTTGTCTGCCTCGTTCTGATCTCTTGCCAGGTACGTGCCATGTTTGGTCCCCCCACATGCTTTAGCAGCCCGTGTCGCCCCGTGTTTGTAACAGAGCCTCATCCAGGTTTGATGGGACACTGGTCCCGTGTGGGTTTTTTGCACTTCCCCTCCAGCTCAGCCCTCAGAAGGATGCTGTCTGTGGTGCTGTGACCAGCTGGGCTTAAGGAAAGCAATCCCTTAGGCAAGGAGTCCTAGCCCCAGCTTGTGCAGAGCTGCACAACGTGACCCAGGGCCACAAGCATGCGTGCTTCGGCTGTGTGAGTGTGCTGCCCGACAGCTGTGGGGAGCACAGCAGAGCTGCAAGCAGAGGAAATCCACGTGCAGGGCTGCACAAAGTGACTGAAGAAAGGGGTTGTTTCTAGAACCTGTGCCTATGCCAGTGGGTGACTGAGGGTAGTTCTGAAGAAAACTCTCACTAATGTGGAGTGTGAAGAGAGAAAATAAAGTGTGTTTCTTTTCAGTTCCAGCTTGT
>NW_011196312.1:0-373 GCF_000146605.3 Meleagris gallopavo | reverse complement strand
GTGTTTCTTTTCAGTTCCAGCTTGTTGTGCCTGCTGGGATGGGCGTCGCGTGCAGCGAGATCAGCCGTGAGCCTGACCTGGCACAGATGGAGGTAGAGTATGAAGCCCTTATTGCTCTTTGTTCCCTGACTTGAGCCAGCAGAGTGAGCTGCAGATGAGCTCTCCTGCTCTTCAAGAGAGAGAGAATCCTTGTGACTCTACTGAGTGTCACTGAAAAGCTGCCCTCAAAGCTTTCTTTCCTTGCTACGGGCATCGAGATGGCCTTGAAAGTCATAGAAGCAACAGAATCAGATCTGGCGTAACAAACATGCAGGAGCATTGTCCCCATCCTGCCACCTGTCTGGGTCAGTGCCCTTGCTGATCAGTGTGGGTA
>NW_011196311.1:0-641 GCF_000146605.3 Meleagris gallopavo | reverse complement strand
CCAGCTTGTTGTGTCTGCTGGGATGGGCGTCGCGTGCAGCGAGATCAGCCGTGAGCCTGACCTGGCACAGATGGAGGTAGAGTATGAAGCCCTTATTGCTCTTTGTTCCCTGACTTGAGCCAGCAGAGTGAGCTGCAGATGAGCTCTCCTGCTCTTCAAGAGAGAGAGAATCCTTGTGACTCTACTGAGTGTCACTGAAAAGCTGCCCTCAAAGCTTTCTTTCCTTGCTACGGGCATCGAGATGGCCATGAAAGTCATAGAAGCAACAGAATCAGATCTGGCGTAACAAACATGCAGGAGCATTGTCCCCATCCTGCCACCTGTCTGGGTCAGTGCCCTTGCTGATCAGTGTGGGTAGGGAGAGATGCATCTTGGCATTGCCTGGCGAGCGCCTGCTGCACACCAGGAAGAGAAACAAGTGTTCTTAGACTTGCCGTTCCTTCCTATGTGCCCATGATCAGGACCGAGTGCATTTCCTGCAGCTTTCTCTGCTGATGTGCTCCTCAGCCTGACATCCTCCTCGTTTGTCCTCAGCTCCTCACTGTGGCCTGTGCTCTCTGTTGCAGACTGAGACCAAGGGGAAGCCGCTGCTGGTTCTTGAGGAGTCATCTCTTAATACTCCAGCTATTGCTGCAGCTCAT
>NW_011196310.1:0-859 GCF_000146605.3 Meleagris gallopavo | reverse complement strand
CAACAGAATCAGATCTGGCGTAACAAGCATGCAGGAGCATTGTCCCATCCTGCCACCTGTCTGGGTCAGTGCCCTTGCTGATCAGTGTGGGTAGGGAGAGATGCATCTTGGCATTGCCTGGCGAGCGCCTGGTGCACACCAGGAAGAGAAACAAGTGTTCTTAGACTTGCCGTTCCTTCCTATGTGCCCATGATCAGGACCGAGTGCATTTCCTGCAGCTTTCTCTGCTGATGTGCTCCTCAGCCTGACATCCTCCTCGTTTGTCCTCAGCTCCTCACTGTGGCCTGTGCTCTCTGTTGCAGACTGAGACCAAGGGGAAGCCGCTGCTGGTTCTTGAGGAGTCATCTCTTAATACTCCAGCTATTGCTGCAGCTCATGTTATTAAGAGATACGTTGCCCAGGCACCGGATGAACTCTCCTTTGAGGTAAGCAGTTCAAGGCGTTCCTTGTTGCCATGTACAAAAGAGCATCAGGTTGAAGGTATCAGCAATATTCTCTTCAGAATGTTTGTTGAGGAGAAGCCCAGAAGATTCGGTTCCAGATTAGACTTGCAGTGGGTTGGATGCAGGGAAGAGTTTGGCCATCTCTAAAATACGGCTTTATTTGGCTTTGGAATCTTCTGATCAAACAGGTCCTGCCCAGTATTGTAGCCTGTTCCCTGAGCAAGAGCAGAGCAGTGTATGCAGTGTGTAGATCTGTTCAGGATCTGTCTTGCTAACTTATGTCTGCAGATAATTGGAGCTCTTCCATCCCCTTTGGCAGAGAGCCTGCTGCTGTGTAACACAGTGACTCTCCTACCTCCATGTTCAGTTGTACAACCTCAAATGCCTTGAGAGCTGCACTGGTGCAATTGCTCTCC
>NW_011196309.1:0-891 GCF_000146605.3 Meleagris gallopavo | reverse complement strand
ATGGCATTGGGTTAGGGACGTGGGATTGGGATGTGGGACTGGGATATGGGATTGGGATTGGGATGTGGGCTTGGGGTTGAGATTAAGATGTGGGATATGGGATGAGGGATACAGGATTGGAGATTGAGATTAGGATGTGGGATGTAAAGAAAGGTGCCCTGCTCACAGATGGATCGTGTCGTGCTGTGGGGAAGCATCGCGGATGGAAAACTGCTGTGTGCAGCCCCACACGACGAGGTGCAGAGGCCACGAAGGAAAAGCAGAATGAAGGCAATGCGCAGAGGTAAAGGCTGTCCAGCTGGCCTTAGGTGCTGCTGAACGGGAGAGGCGGCCAACGCTCCGTCTTTACACTGACTGATGGATGGTGGAAGCGCCTGATGGGGGTCGTTACAGCAGTGGGAAGAAAACAGCTGGCAGCGGAGGGGTGAACCTATTTGGGCTGCTGAGCTGTGGAAAGACACTGCTGCCCGAACAAAGAATGTGGGTG
Organism: Meleagris gallopavo; assembly: GCF_000146605.3. Classification (NCBI taxonomy): domain Eukaryota; kingdom Metazoa; phylum Chordata; class Aves; order Galliformes; family Phasianidae; genus Meleagris; species Meleagris gallopavo. Next base: position 404 of record NW_011196309.1, on the reverse strand, counting down.
TAAAGGTGTGCCATGGAGATGCTCATGTGCCCAGCAGTCGGGCCAGTGAAGGACAACAAAGCAACCACCAGGAAGATCGAGCTGCCAAAATTGAGGCTGCTTTTATTTTCCCTTGCTTTGCTTTGGTTTGCTCTTTTGTGCTTCCTTTTCACCTCTGCTTCACGTTGCTTCGCATTGCTTTCTAGTTTTCTTGCTTTGCTTTGCTTTCCTTTCTACTCTGCTTGTTCCCACTTCTTCCGTTTGCTTTCGTTTTTCCTTGGTTTTTTTAGTTCTTGGTTTTGAATTGACTTCATCTTCTGTTTGCTCCTTTTTCTCTTTCTGACTCGTTTAACTCAAGCCTGTTCCCTGCGCTTTCCTTCTGTGCTTGGTGCTGTTGCAGTTCTGTCTCAGTGGCACGGATACCT
>NW_011196308.1:0-489 GCF_000146605.3 Meleagris gallopavo | reverse complement strand
TCCCATCATCTCAGCAGCCAAGCTGCTATGCTGTCTCGTGGTCTTTGCTTCAGTTGTTCTGACAGATCCATGAGCTGTGCTACATGTAATGTGGCCAGTGCAGGGGGCCACTCTCCGGGTGCCAACGCTGCAGGTCTGTCTTGGAACTTTTTGGTCTTCTGAGTCATTCCTGGCCTTCTTTCTAGAGGATCTGAGGTTTGCAGATCCTCCAGTTGGCTTTTAGTTTGCTCGACCTTCTTGGGTACACCTAGGATCCAAGGATCCTGCTGATGCAAATCTTTTTTCCCTTCTAGTGCAATGGGTCTTAATTTCAAAGGGGAAATCCCCTTGAAAGGTGAGGCAGCTTGCCCTGTCGTAGATGTAATTTCATTTTCCAGCTGTTGGATGCGAGCTTTCAAAAGCTCCTTTTCCTCTCTTAGGACTTCTCCCGAGGAATGCTCTGCGTTAATAGTGGGAAAGGGCAGCCATGCCAGGGCAGATGCTGCTGCT
>NW_011196307.1:0-609 GCF_000146605.3 Meleagris gallopavo | reverse complement strand
ACCCAGTTGGCGAGCTTCTCTACTATCCAGCCACACACTGTTGGCCCCATTGTCCCAACATCGAAGTAACCAAGTGGCAATAGGCTCATTTGGGTGACATGAAAAGTCTTTTCTCAGACTTCGAATTTCATTCATTTTCAGAGATCGATCAACAATGGTAACGATATCTTGCTCACCTCTTACTCTTTCGGGACTTCTTGTTGCCCTCATAGGCGTCGGTGACCGTGGTCTTACTGAGGGCCCCTCCCCTGGACTTAGGGGTGCTTCTTGTGGATCTTGGAGCCACCCCTCTGGACCTCTCTCCTCTTCTTTCTTCTCTTCTAATTGAGTCGAGATTCGTTTCATTTTCCGTCCTCTTACAGGGGCAACTGACATCAATTGTGGTGCTTCCTGTAGTTGATGAGGTTGGTCAGTTCCAATGCTCTCATCCTCCAGTTCAGCTTGGAGCCTGTCTCGTTCGATGATGAGAGTATCTAGCTCAGATTGGAGGGTGTCTTGTTGAGATTGAAGACTGTTGAGTTTGGATTGCAGGGAGTCTCTCTCAATTCGGAGCGCATCTCTCTCAGATTGGAGGCTGTTTCTCTCGACGAGGAGACTCTCTCGCTCATT
>NW_011196306.1:0-582 GCF_000146605.3 Meleagris gallopavo | reverse complement strand
TTGTTGCCCTCATAGGCGTCGGTGACCGTGGTCTTACTGAGGGCCCCTCCCCTGGACTTAGGGGTGCTTCTTGTGGATCTTGGAGCCACCCCTCTGGACCTCTCTCCTCTTCTTTCTTCTCTTCTAATTGAGTCGAGATTCGTTTCATTTTCCGTCCTCTTACAGGGGCAACTGACATCAATTGTGGTGCTTCCTGTAGTTGATGAGGTTGGTCAGTTCCAATGCTCTCATCCTCCAGTTCAGCTTGGAGCCTGTCTCGTTCGATGATGAGAGTATCTAGCTCAGATTGGAGGGTGTCTTGTTGAGATTGAAGACTGTTGAGTTTGGATTGCAGGGAGTCTCTCTCAATTCGGAGGGCATCTCTCTCAGATTGGAGACTGTTTCTCTCGACCAGGAGACTCTCTCGCTCATTTTGCACTGTTTCCCTGAGACCCTCCTTTTCAATTTCACAAACTCTCTCCCTCTCCAGGATAGTATTGAATAAGGCCCGGTAAGCATTAGCCAGGCCCCAAATAATTTGGGCCTCCTCAGATCTTCCTGAGCCGCGACATTCCTGTCTCAAATATCTGTTTAAATTTCAGG
>NW_011196305.1:0-1026 GCF_000146605.3 Meleagris gallopavo | reverse complement strand
CGGAATGGTATGCCACATAATATGCAGATGCCACATAGTTATTTCCATCCATGTTTTCAATTGACTATATATACCTATTGCTCCATAGAGCAAAGTGGTGAACTTAATTAAGGCCCAGATGTTTTTAGCATTAAGAAAGAAGAGACAGTGGCATGTAGCCCCTTAAAAGGCAGTTTCAGTAGAGAAAGCTTTTATTATTTTTTTTTTTTCTACAGAAACAAGATAGCAAGGCTCCAAGTTTACAAATATCCTAGAGTATTGGCAGTCCGCCTGGACTTTTCAAGGTCACGCTTTCAGACAGTACTGGTGAAACAGATAAACTTTCCCAATGAAGCTGTCTGAGAGCGGAGAGAGAGATTTGTTCAAAAGCTAAAAGCAACTGGTGCCCGCATTCTCCACCAAGAATGTCAACGGTTTACGGGCTGGTTCGGCCCGGTTCCGTGACTGGAAGGGCAGAGGGATCCGCGGATCCGCGCCCCGGGAAAGAAACAGGGGACCCCAAATAATTGAAAACAGTGGCAACAATCTGAGGTGAAACAAAGTAATTTACTAAATATGGTATCAGCAGAATTTATAAGGAGAGAAGTGTGAAATTGATGGTGGATCGGCCTTACCACAACGCTGAGATGAGAAGCGCAGGCAGAGAAGCGCAGGCAGAGAAGCGCAAGCGAAGCAGTGCAGGCAAAGAAGAGAGCATCAGGTGACCTTGCCGGGAGTTCTATCTCCTCGCTGACCGCAAAGCCCCCTGGGGAAAATGTAGCTCTTCTTCTCCTCTGGACAGGCACCCGGAACTTGAGCATCAGCAGTCAAACCTCCAGTGCATTGCATGATGTTATGATGTGGAATACCGATAATGAAAAATCATGAAACCATGACAGGATTGTACAGTGGGCCACCCAGGAATGGACTAATTCACATCCAACCAATCCACAGCAGAGATATGTGGTTAGACATCTGGAATGTGTTTAAACACAGGACCATACGTATCTACCATGTTTCTGGCCACAAACCTCTACAGTCATTGGG
>NW_011196304.1:0-462 GCF_000146605.3 Meleagris gallopavo | reverse complement strand
CTGCCGTCTGGGTCAGCGAGCCCGAGGGTGGCAGCGGGAGGCTTTCTCTCGCTAAGGCGGGGTTCCCTTGGCCAACTTATATGTCGGTTCTTAAACGAACGTACGAATCGCTGTTGCTAAAGAAGCCAACCTGTATCACCAGCACAGCGGGTTTGCTGGGCCAGACGGGCTGCACCGAGGGGAGCGGCGGTTCCCAGGCGTGTTGCAGCCCGGGCTGTATATGGAGGGGCACAGGAAGGGGTTGGAGCTGGGCCAGCGAGGAAGTGAGCAGAGGAGCTGAGCGTGCTCTGCTGCCCGCTTGGCTCTCTGTAACACAGCCCGGCTGGGACCGCGTTTCTCCCTCTGGGCCACGGGAGACTGGGCTGATGGCTCACTTTTTTTGACGTGCCACCTCCTCCAAGTATGGGACTGGGCTTTCTGTGTTGTGCAAGCCCTGCCAAGGCTTTGTTCAGGCTGTCCCGG
>NW_011196303.1:0-671 GCF_000146605.3 Meleagris gallopavo | reverse complement strand
TACGAATCGCTGTTGCTAAAGAAGCCAACCTGTATCACCAGCACAGCGGGTTTGCTGGGCCAGACGGGCTGCACCGAGGGGAGCGGCCGTTCCCAGGCGTGTTGCAGCCCGGGCTGTATATGGAGGGGCACAGGAAGGGGTTGGAGCTGGGCCAGCGAGGAAGTGAGCAGAGGAGCTGAGCGTGCTCTGCTGCCCGCTTGGCTCTCTGTAACACAGCCCAGCTGGGACCGCGTTTCTCCCTCTGGGCCACGGGAGACTGGGCTGATGGCTCACTTTTTTGACGTGCCACCTCCTCAAGTATGGGACTGGGCTTTCTGTGTTGTGCAAAGCCCTGCCAAGGCTTTGTTCAGGCTGTCCCGGCAGCTGCAGATGCCTTTAGCGCACAGCTGCGGGCCCTGAGCTCGTCCACCGTCTGCGGCAGCTCCGGCACAGGGCTGTGTAATAGACGCTAAAAAGCTGACAGCGTGCGGGCTGACTGGAGCACAGGTTGAGAACGCGCCCGAGCAGCACGTGAGTAAAGTGCAGCCCAGGCTGCCTCGTGCAAAGGGCGCCCGGTGCTGAGAACGAGCCCTGGAAGTGAGCGCGGTGTGCGTGCTGAGCTGAATGGGAAGCAGCGCCCCCTTTGTGTGGGAGGAGGGAAATGCAGCCGCCGAGGCATTCTGGGTGCGGAT
>NW_011196302.1:0-579 GCF_000146605.3 Meleagris gallopavo | reverse complement strand
GGGTATGGGGTGAGATGCATGCCTCTGGCTCCATCCAGTGGGTTTTCTGTCACTGAAGGCTTTAAGCACAGGTTAGGTACTGGAAGGTTTGAGCATTTCTACACAAATAGGTTAGAACTTTGCATTTCTGAAGTTGCTGATATCGCTGAGTAAAGCAAATGATTACAGCACAAGCATTTTCCTGGGCATCTTACGAAATGCCTGTATCTGCAGAACCTTTCCCCTCTGAAAAAGAAAGCGTTGTCTATTCTTTTTGGAAGGAACTGGCTTCCAGCTGAGAAGCTGATGGATTCATGGGCTCAGACAGTCACTTGGAATGGAGGTGACTTGTAGAGATTTGTGCCTGAACCTGCTGCTCCGAGCATCCTGAGACCAAGTTTCTCAGAGCTTTTTCCCTTTTCATCCTCAGCCTCTCCCAAGGAGGAGGCTGCGTGCTCTCTCTGGGCAATCTGTTCAGTGCTTGAAAAGTCTTTTTTCCTTCTCTCCAGTCTGCTGTTTCAATGAGTGACTGTTTTCTGTCCCTATCCCACCAAGATCTGCTGTCCTGATTCTCAGTCTGTCTTCATGCCTCCCTTGTGA
>NW_011196301.1:0-675 GCF_000146605.3 Meleagris gallopavo | reverse complement strand
CTCAGAGCTTTTTCCCTTTTCATCCTCAGCCTTTCCCAAGGAGGAGGCTGCGTGCTCTCTCTGGGCAATCTGTTCAGTGCTTGAAAAGTCTTTTTTTCCTTCTCTCCAGTCTGCTGTTTCAATGAGTGACTGTTTTCTGTCCCTATCCCACCAAGATCTGCTGTCCTGATTCTCAGTCTGTCTTCGTGCCTCCCTTGTGAGCGTTTAGAAGCTGCCATGAGGTTCCTGTGCACTCTGAACAACCATCTTTCTCCCCGGTTTTCTCTTCACTGCACAGACTGGAGGCCATGCACAAAAGGTGCTTCAGGTTGTTATCTTTCCTGGCCAGAAACTAAATAGAGTCTTGTAAATGTGGTCCAATTAGTGTGAAGCAGGGGTGACTTGTCCTGGTCTGGTTGTGGCACTTTTTAATGCAGCCAATTATACTGTGGTGCTTTTTTGTCTGTCAGAACACACAGCTGGCTTGCATTCAGCTTGTGGTCTCTCACCACTTGTCCTCCTAGTCCCCAGGCCCTTTCTAACAGATACAAACTAGTATTTCCCACCTGGGGTATGGGAAGATGGGTGCTTGTTAGCAGTCAGTGAAAATCTCTACGAGAGAGAGAGGGCTTTTAGTAGACTGCTAACCAGTGAGCACAACAAGAACTAACAGAAGAGAAGAGATGTTTCCTTGGG
>NW_011196300.1:0-553 GCF_000146605.3 Meleagris gallopavo | reverse complement strand
AGGGGTGACTTGTCCTGGTCTGGTTGTGGCTACTTTTTAATGCAGCCAATTAGACTGTGGTGCTTTTTTTGTCTGTCAGAACACACAGCTGGCTTGCATTCAGCTTGTGGTCTCTCACCACTTGTCCTCCTAGTCCCCAGGCCCTTTCTAACAGATACAAACTAGTATTTCCCACCTGGGGGTATGGGAAGATGGGTGCTTGTTAGCAGTCAGTGAAAATCTCTACGAGAGAGAGAGGGCTTTTAGTAGACTGCTAACCAGTGAGCACAACAAGAACGAACAGAAGAGAAGAGATGTTTCCTTGGGCATTCAGGTGAAAATCATTCCTGACTGCTTTTTCATTCACCAGGAAAATCCGTTGATTGATGAGAAACCTGTTTGTCATAATTTGAAGCTGGTAGACTTTGGGCTCTGTGCAAAGCCAAAGGTAAGAGTATCTTAAATCAAATATAACGTGTCCCCAAGTAATGCATGTTTGACCACAGTGTGCAACAGGGACTTGCCCAAACACCCTAAATTCAAGCTGTTTCTGTGGTCGAGATGCAATTGCATC
>NW_011196299.1:0-500 GCF_000146605.3 Meleagris gallopavo | reverse complement strand
TGTTAGCAGTCAGTGAAAATACTCTACGAGAGAGAGAGGGCTTTTAGTAGACTGCTAACCAGTGAGCACAACAAGAACTAACAGAAGAGAAGAGATGTTTCCTTGGGCATTCAGGTGAAAATCATTCCTGACTGCTTTTTCATTCACCAGGAAAATCCGTTGATTGATGAGAAACCTGTTTCTCATAATTTGAAGCTGGTAGACTTTGGGCTCTGTGCAAAGCCAAAGGTAAGAGTATCTTAAATCAAATATAACGTGCCCCCAAGTAATGCATGTTTGACCACAGTGTGCAACAGGGACTTGCCCAAACACCCTAAATTCAAGCTGTTTCTGTGGTCGAGATGCAGTTGCATCTTGCTTGGAAGGGCCTTAGCTGTGTGAGAGTGAACAGAACAGAGAGTAGACAGTGCTTGCACTGACAGTTCATCTTAGTAGATGATCAGCTAAGGAAAATAATGCATCACGCCAAGGATACAATAAGATAAGTGAGCAGCTTGGGA
>NW_011196298.1:0-784 GCF_000146605.3 Meleagris gallopavo | reverse complement strand
TGAGCAGCTTGGGATCTGTACACTGATACAATAGTCGTACATTGTCTTAGACAATGTTTGCTTAGTGAGGTCACCTACTGAAATGAAAGCAAAATCCACCATGAATGAGAATATGCCCAGGAGAAGAAGCCTCTGAGGCTTCTGCAGTGTCACTAGTAGAAAACACAAAGTCTGTTAAGGAGATGTTTCTATTTCCTGTGTTATTCCAGGGAGGCCTTGATTCCCACCTGAACACATGCTGTGGAAGCCCAGCAAATGCAGCACCAGAGCTAATCCAGGGCAAAGCATATATTGGCTCAGAGGTATGAAGGCCAGTGTTTGTTGTTTGTTTGACACCTCTCCCCTCTTTCCCTCCCCACAGGGCGTTGAAAGGCAGTGGAGCTCAGGTACCTCACTTGGTTTCCCTCCTGAATTCTGCTGGGTTGCCTTGCTCAGTAGCTCTCAGAAGCTGTCAGTGGCCACAGACTGAAAATGCAATTGGCCACAGCTCACACAGCTGGCTGGGTTGTCTCTGGCTAATCCTTCTCTGTCTCCACCAATCGTTCTCCACTTTAGGGCTCCGTAAAACAGCAACTTCAGAGATCTCCTTCTGTTAGTAAATTTTGGAAAGAGCAATGTGCTCTGTGAATTATCCATCATCTGTCAAACTTTTGTGCAGTCTCAGGATCTGACACGGGTTGTCAGCCTTGTCTTTAGCTTCCCAGCTGTGTGTGAAGACTTGCTTCCCTTGTGATGCACAGTGTACTAAAGATTGAGAGAGGAAAAGGTGCAGAGTTTTTCCAGC
>NW_011196297.1:0-707 GCF_000146605.3 Meleagris gallopavo | reverse complement strand
ACGCAAGCGAAGCAGCGCAGGCAGAGAAGACGCAAGCGAAGCAGCGCAGGCAGAGAAGCGCAAGCGAAGCAGCGCAGGCAGAGAAGAGAGCATCAGGTGACCTTGCTGGGAGTTATATCTCCTCGTTGACCGCAAAGCCCCCTGGGGAAACGTAGCTGCTCTTCTTCTCTGGACAGGCACCCGGAACTTGAGCATCAGCAGTCAAACCCCCAGTGCATTGCATGATGTTATGATGTTGAATACCGATAATGAAAAATCATGAAACCATGACATTCCACCCCTTATTCCACATCACTACATCATGCTTAATATATACAAACAAAATATAAACACACGCACTAGGAATTACTGACTGCACTCCCTCAACATCAAGTTCCCTTGCGGTACACATTGAACATCCCCGTTTTCCTGCATCACCCACCAAGTGGACCCAGGTCCCTGGGCAAAAACAGTTCCACGAAGAGGTTTGTCCTTCTCAGAGGCTGGAATAACCCAAACTGCCTTTCCCAACATATTCTTTACATGTACAACAGGGACTTTATCTCCCTCTACGGTATGTAGGGAGCTGGACTGGGTTGGACCACCACGATTGATAGATCCTCTGGTATTGACTAACCAGGTGGCTTCTGCCAAATGCTTCTCCCAGTGCTTAAATGTACCGCCTCCCATTGCTTTCAGCATAGTTTTAACAACCCATTGTATCGTTC
>NW_011196296.1:0-516 GCF_000146605.3 Meleagris gallopavo | reverse complement strand
ATGATGTGGAATACCGATAATAGAAAAATCATGAAACCATGACATTCCACCCTTATTCCACATCACTACATCATGCTTAATATAGACAAACAAATATAAACACACGCACTAGGAATTACTGACTGCACTCCCTCAACATCAAGTTCCCTTGCGGTACACATTGAACATCCCCGTTTTCCTGCATCACCCACCAAGTGGACCCAGGTCCCTGGGCAAAAACAGTTCCACGAAGAGGTTTGTCCTTCTCAGAGGCTGGAATAACCCAAACTGTCCTTTCCCAACATATTCTTTACATGTACAACAGGGACTTTATCTCCCTCTACGGTATGTAGGGAGCTGGACTGGGTTGGACCACCACGATTGATAGATCCTCTGGTATTGACTAACCAGGTGGCTTCTGCCAAATGCTTCTCCCAGTGCTTAAATGTACCGCCTCCCATTGCTTTCAGCATAGTTTAACAACCCATTGTATCGTTCAATCTTACCTGAGGCCGGTGCATGGTAGGGAATATGGTA
>NW_011196295.1:0-523 GCF_000146605.3 Meleagris gallopavo | reverse complement strand
AATACCGATAATGAAAAATCATGAAACCATGACATTCCACCCCTTATTCCACATCACTACATCATGCTTAATATAGACAAACAAAATATAAACACACGCACTAGGAATTACTGACTGCACTCCCTCAACATCAAGTTCCCTTGCGGTACACATTGAACATCCCCGTTTTCCTGCATCACCCACCAAGTGGACCCAGGTCCCTGGGCAAAAACAGTTCCACGAAGAGGTTTGTCCTTCTCAGAGGCTGGAATAACCCAAACTGCCTTTCCCAACATATTCTTTACATGTACAACAGGGACTTTATCTCCCTCTACGGTATGTAGGGAGCTGGACTGGGTTGGACCACCACGATTGATAGATCCTCTGGTATTGACTAACCAGGTGGCTTCTGCCAAATGCTTCTCCCAGTGCTTAAATGTACCGCCTCCCATTGCTTTCAGCATTAGTTTTTAACAACCCATTGTATCGTTCAATCTTACCTGAGGCCGGTGCATGGTAGGGAATATGGTAAATCCACTCAATA
>NW_011196294.1:0-302 GCF_000146605.3 Meleagris gallopavo | reverse complement strand
ACCCAAACTGCCTTTCCCAACATATTCTTTACATGTACAACAGGGACTTTATCTCCCTCTACGGTATGTAGGGAGCTGGACTGGGTTGGACCACCACGATTGATAGATCCTCTGGTATTGACTAACCAGGTGGCTTCTGCCAAATGCTTCTCCCAGTGCTTAAATGTACCGCCTCCCATTGCTTTCAGCATTAGTTTTTAACAACCCATTGTATCGTTCAATCTTACCTGAGGCCGGTGCATGGTAGGGAATATGGTAAATCCACTCAATACCATGACCTTTAGCCCAGGTACCTACAAGAG
>NW_011196293.1:0-781 GCF_000146605.3 Meleagris gallopavo | reverse complement strand
ACTCCTCACTGTCTGAAACTCTCTCCCTGAAAGCACTACGGTTGTCGCTCCTCAAACTTGCACATGCCTTATTAGAGCGTGTTTTCCCTTCCACTCTTTTCCTCTCTGAAAGCAGGTGTGTAGCAGAGAAAAACTTCACTAGTATGAATTGTGGCTCGAAATAAAGGCAGAGACATAGTATTCAGAGGTAGGCGTAGTGCATTCTGCATGTAGCCAAGGCGAAGTGCAAACCGCTCCTTTCAGAAGTGCGCACAGGAGCCCGCTCACACATCGGAGGAAAGCAGCCGGCTCAAGTGGCCCGTTCTCGGTAAGCGACAAACACGAGACCGCTGCTGACGGCTGAAAGCGGCGTTCGGGGAGAAGCGCGATCTCTCGGCCATGTACGGCCAATTCTCCGGAGCGTTTCAGCGCGAATGCCGCTTTCAACGCGTGAGAGCGAAGGAGTGCGATTCCGATGCCTACAAGTGCGAATTCAGCCTCCTGCACTACCTCTGAGTGGGGGGCTTTTTTCCGAAGTCCTGAAAGGATAGCTCCCCACTTTTTGCCACGCTCTCCCTGAGAAAAATACAACTGTCTCTCCTCGGACTTGCAAATGTCTTATTGGAGAGAGTTTTCCCTTTCACTCTTTTCCTCTCTGAAAGCAGATGTGTAGCAGTGAAAAAATTCACTAGAATGAATTGTGGCTCGAACTAAAGGCAGAGACATAGTATTCAGAGGTAGGCGTAGTGCATTCTGCAAGTAGCCAAGGCTAAGTGCTAACCGCTCCTTTCCGATGTGCGCA
>NW_011196292.1:29850-30423 GCF_000146605.3 Meleagris gallopavo | reverse complement strand
ATGCGCTGTCGCCGCGGGGACGGCAAGGACGGAGGGCGCGCCGTCGCCATGGCGACGCCATTGAACAGCGCCGCTCTTGCGGGAGCTGCGTTGAGACTCGCGCTGTCTCTGGCTTCCAGAACGGCTTTCTCCAGGCTGCTTCCCAGGTCCCGGCACTTCTTTAAAGCCAGGCGCACATCTCTGTCCAGTTCTCTGTGTCCCGGCTCCTGCAGTGACATCGCTGACAGCTTTCTCCTCCGAGGAAGCACCGAGCAGCAGCTCGTCCGCCTGGGCTCGGCGGATGGGCTGTGAGGAGAGCACGGCCCGGACCAGGGCTTGAGGAACGAGCTCAGCTCACTGCTGGCCGCGTTCTGCAGTCCCCCAGGTCCTGAGAGCTGCGCTGGACTCACCGGGCAGCACGGCGTGGTGCAGGGGATGCAGAGAGAACCCAGGGTGCTCAGCAGACTTGCTGGGGCAGGAGGTTCTCCTTCAGCATGGAGCGCTGGAAGGCTGTGGGACTGCGGTGTCACCTCTGTCAGCTCTCATTCCAGTTCCCTCTTGGGAATAACAGAATGGTTATTTTGACATCATCTT
>NW_011196292.1:20881-21679 GCF_000146605.3 Meleagris gallopavo | reverse complement strand
AATGAAAATGCATGTGCAAAAGCACAGCATCCCCATGGCAAGCAAAGCATCCAGCAGGTCTGCTGACATCTCAGATTTAATGCAGTGCCCCAGGATACATCAAAGGCTGGACGAAGAGTCCATGATATAAAGACAGTGATAACTGGCATCAAAAAATAATTTTGACTCCGTAATGCTGGCATTCAGGATGTGGGGAGAAAAAAGAAGCAAAAAGAGGATACGGGTAAGAAAGAAAAGACAGAAGAGGAGTACAGATGCAGGAGTGAGGGAGGATACAAGGGAGAAAGAACAGCAGAAGAGCAGAAGAGGAGTGGCTAACACTGAGGGAGAGGAGCTGAAGTGTAGCTGAAGAGAAGAGCAGAAAAGGGAAGCACAGAAGAGGGAAGAGCAGAAAAGACAACGCTGTCTGTTCTGTCCTCGCTAGCAATGCCCCGAGATACAGCCAAAGCCAGGAGAAAAAGTCCACGATACAAAGTCAGTGACGTGCTTCGAGGCACACAGGACCAGCTCACAGCAACGAGTCGGCATACGCTGCACGGGCACTGACTCATTCCTGCACTGCTCTCAGCTGCATCAGGGCTGTCCCACAGAAATCACTCCTTTTCATTGCTGCCATAGGTCTAACTGGCCGACCACGGCTGCTCCCACTTTCAAGAACTGGTAATTGATGCTGGCAGTTTAAGTTCTTAGCCATGGGCTGCTTAAACACGATTTTGGGTGGTGACGACTGGCAATCACTTGGACGGGATATCCTTACTGGACATGGAGGGGAAACCATCCCTGGGGTGAGAACGCACT
>NW_011196292.1:0-556 GCF_000146605.3 Meleagris gallopavo | reverse complement strand
ATATATTTTAAATAAGCTACAGAAATTGATTTTGCTTGGGTTTGTCAGGCACTCAGAACTATGCCACACACTGTGCACAGGGGTGGATGTGGAAATGCATCGTATTGCGTAGCTACAAGTCTGGGGGTCTGTACTCTTAGTGAGGAATCAGAGTCACCACCACACATTTGAAGCCCAGAATCATCACAGAATCAAAGAATCTGGAACTGGGAACCAATCACCGAATCTGACATAACAGAACTTACACTCACAGGAGCTGCTATCCTCGTAGCGTCCTCATGCAATCCTCAGACTAGAATCCCAGACTGCAGGAACCCCGTAACAACCCGGCAGTATTGAATCACCGCGTTTCGTTTCCTCGCTCCCACAGAGGGCAGCTTTCTATAGAGCACGCTCACAAGGGATGGCGTCAGTCAGCATCACCCAGCGCTCCTTACGGAACGGCTTGTCTCCAATAGCAAAGCACCCCTTCCCGGCCCCACGGGGCCCCAGAACGCGTCCCGGCACCCGCAGCTCCAGGAGGACGCCTCGGATTCCCTTCCCGGCCCTACGTGAC
>NW_011196291.1:0-480 GCF_000146605.3 Meleagris gallopavo | reverse complement strand
GGGATAGTCTCACAGGCATTAAGATTCTGGCTTGCTATTTCTGCACTGAATTTGCTTAATTTGATGTGGCTGTGATCTGAAAAGCGCTTGAAATGCAGCCACTGAGGCATTGTTGTGTAATTGACTTTCACACGTTGTAGATCCTAAAAATATCCTGGAATGTAAAACTCAGCACTGGTTGAAGTCTACTGCTTGAATCAGGATCCTAGCATCTGTGCTCAGTGCTCTTTTCCCTGTAATGCTCCACATCAGTTCATCTTGGAAATTGTTAAGGAAATGGACGATGCTGTTAGAACATAACTGTTGTTAGAACAAAGTATTTCTGGTGTGATCTGAAGCATTTTGTAACTCTTGTGAGCAATTTCCCTTCCAGCATTGTCTTGTGCTGAAAATTCTCCAATAATAACATGGTACTAGTTACTGGTTATAGAAATAATTACAGTTTTAATAATTAAACAGTCTTCAAGCAGCTTGCATTTG
>NW_011196290.1:0-788 GCF_000146605.3 Meleagris gallopavo | reverse complement strand
TTTCACACGTTGTAGATCCTAAAATATCCTGGAATGTAAAACTCAGCACTGGTTGAAGTCTACTGCTTGAATCAGGATCCTAGCATCTGTGCTCAGTGCTCTTTTCCCTGTAATGCTCCACATCAGTTCATCTTGGAAATTGTTAAGGAAATGGACGATGCTGTTAGAACATAACTGTTGTTAGAACAAAGTATTTCTGGTGTGATCTGAAGCATTTTGTAACTCTTGTGAGCAATTTCCCTTCCAGCATTGTCTTGTGCTGAAAATTCTCCAATAATACCATGGTACTAGTTACTGGTTATAGAAATAATTACAGTTTTAATAATTAAACAGTCTTCAAGCAGCTTGCATGTGGGTGTTCTTAATTGTGCAGTATAACTCCAAGTGATTTGTAAGCAGAAGATGTTTCCTAGAGGAAGCTGAACGTACTAAGTATGCCTTTGGGCTGTATCTACGCAGTCCCAAATACAAAGTGCTCGTGGAACATTTACTGTAACCATAGTTCTGTAACTGCTCTTCCCAGCTGGGGTGTTTGACCTTCCTTTTGGTGAAGTGATGAAACACTGCTGGTCTCTGTTTGTGCTTGTAGGCACCTGGAAGTTGTTAGGAGAAGAAGAATTGTCTCCAGCTCTTCTCGGTGATGTAAGTAACAGCTTGAATGTTATCCTCCACTGTTATCCTCGTAGAACAGGAGTGATAATACATTTCTTCAGAGGCTGCTGACAAGTGGTGTCTCTCAGGGGTCCGTCTTGGCACCTTCCACATCTTTATCAGTGACAGAGAGAGTG
>NW_011196289.1:0-663 GCF_000146605.3 Meleagris gallopavo | reverse complement strand
CGCTGTCTTTCTTCCTAGGCTTTGTGTTTGTTCTTTCGTGGGACTTTTGTCTCTTTCCTTCTCCTGCTCTTACCTGAAGATCTTTGTGCTGATGATTGCCTGTGTGCAAAGTGAAAGTGTTGTTTTTGCACTGAACATCGATAAGGGCAGTTGACCTAAGGGATTAAGCTGTAACACATCCTTAGAAACAGCTGATGTGGAAAGTAAGAACACCATATACCTATTAGTAACATATTTTAGAAACATAGTTACCGAATTACCTAACAAATACTTTCTCACAAAGCTACAGTAGATGTTAAATGTGCTAAACAATGTGGGTACAGTGCTCTGAACTGGGAAACACGCTGTAAGCTTGTTCATTAGAGCAGCATGAGCGAAATACATGTAACAAACCGTCAGGGAGTCAGGGCCTTGACACAAAGCAGAGCTGTCCCACCCTGTGGGAATGTGAGGATGCCGTGTGCAGGCTCCAAGATGCTCCCCTCCATCCTCCTTCCGAGCTGATCTCCATGCAAGGACAGATGGATGACCAGAACAATGACCAGTGTAAAGGGGCACAAGTGTTAGGGGAGTAATTAAACAATTAAGAGGCCCTGTTTATGTTTATGTTGTAAGGCAGGCATCCGAAAGTTACGCCCAAATATTTGTTAAAGAAGCAATGGT
>NW_011196288.1:0-831 GCF_000146605.3 Meleagris gallopavo | reverse complement strand
AGCCAAATCTCACCACCACAGTCTTCTGATATGCAGCAATCAAGGCAATAGTTGCCACCATTTCAGATTCTCTATTTTAAGTAGCCAGTATCAGGGCTAAACACTGCAAGGAGTAAACAGAAAGAGTCTCCAAACTTCAGCAACTGGTCCCTCTGCGGCAACAGGTTCTGAATTCAACTACAAAAGCCTGTCAGCAGATGAGATTTTCACTGGAGCAGAAGTCACACTTCTCTCCCTTCTTAATTATTCAGTTGCATGCCATGCACAGCACCCTGTGCTGTATCATCAGCACAGCTGTTCTTCAGAGAAAACAGTGGCACCCAGTGGCCAGCAGCAGCCATTGGCTCAAATGCACAGCAGCTTCTCAGTACCTACAGCAAGAATCTCTCTCTCACACACTCCAATCCCCACCCCCACCCCAACCCCGCTACCCCAACCTCTCACACGGGCCAAACAAGTGAGAGACAAGGAGGACAAGCACAGTTCCAGAGAATCACAGAATGGCTTGAGTTGGAAGGGACCTTAAAGACCATCCAGCTCCGAGTTGCAAAGTTGCAACTCACCAGATCAAACTGTCCAGGGCCTCATTCAACCCAGCCTTGAATAAGAAACCAGGGATGAGACATCCCTACCTCCTGTTTTATCCACCGCACCTCTCAGGTGGGGCTGCCTGCACACTTTCTGAAGGTGCACTCTGGTTCCACTCTCTCTGTCACTGATAAAGATGTGGAAGGTGCCAAGACGGACCCCTGAGAGACACCACTTGTCAGCAGCCTCTGAAGAAATGTAGTATCACTCCCGTTCTACGAGGATAACAGTGGAGGATAACAT
>NW_011196287.1:0-672 GCF_000146605.3 Meleagris gallopavo | reverse complement strand
AATGGCTTGAGTTGAAGGGCCTTAAAGACCATCCAGCTCCGAGTTGCAAAGTTGCAACTCACCAGATCAAACTGTCCAGGGCCTCATTCAACCCAGCCTTGAATAAGAAACCAGGGATGAGACATCCCTACCTCCTGTTTTATCCACCGCACCTCTCAGGTGGGGCTGCCTGCACACTTTCTGAAGGTGCACTCTGGTTCCACTCTCTCTGTCACTGATAAAGATGTGGAAGGTGCCAAGACGGACCCCTGAGAGACACCACTTGTCAGCAGCCTCTGAAGAAATGTAGTATCACTCCCGTTCTACGAGGATAACAGTGGAGGATAACATTCAAGCTGTTACTTACATCACCGAGAAGAGCTGGAGACAATTCTTCTTTTCCTAACAACTTCCAGGTGCCTACAAGCACAAACAGAGACCAGCAGTGTTTCATCACTTCACCAAAAGTCAAACACCCCAGCTGGGAAGAGCAGTTACAGAACTGTGGTT
Organism: Meleagris gallopavo; assembly: GCF_000146605.3. Lineage (NCBI taxonomy): Eukaryota > Metazoa > Chordata > Aves > Galliformes > Phasianidae > Meleagris > Meleagris gallopavo. The sequence continues at coordinate 183 of NW_011196287.1, read as the reverse complement.
ACAGTAAATGTTCCACGAGCACTTTGTATTTGGGACTGCGTAGATACAGCCCAAAGGCATACTTAGTACGTTCAGCTTCCTCTAGGAAACATCTTCTGTTTACAAATCACTTGGAGTTATACTGCACAATTAAGAACACCCAAATGCAAGCTGCCTGAAGACTGTTTAATTATTAAGAGTGTA
>NW_011196286.1:0-550 GCF_000146605.3 Meleagris gallopavo | reverse complement strand
TGTGCAAGGTGCCAAGATGGACCCCTGAGAGACACCACTTGTCAGCAGCCTCTGAAGAAATGTAGTATCACTCCCGTTCTACGAGGATAACAGTGGAGGATAACATTCAAGCTGTTACTTACATCACCGAGAAGAGCTGGAGACAATTCTTCTTTTCCTAACAACTTCCAGGTGCCTGGAAGCACAAACAGAGACCAGCAGTGTTTCATCACTTCACCAAAAGTCAAACACCCCAGCTGGGAAGAGCAGTTACAGAACTATGGTTACAGTAAATGTTCCACGAGCACTTTGTATTTGGGACTGCGTAGATACAGCCCAAAGGCATACTTAGTACGTTCAGCTTCCTCTAGGAAACATCTTCTGTTTACAAATCACTTGCAGTTATACTGCACAATTAAGAACACCCAAATGCAAGCTGCCTGAAGACTGTTTAATTATTAAGAGTGTAGTTATTTCTACAACCAGTAACTAGTACCATGGTATTATTGGAGAATTTTCAGCACAAGACAATGCTGAAGGGAAATTGCTCACAAGAGTTACAAAATGCTTC
>NW_011196285.1:0-537 GCF_000146605.3 Meleagris gallopavo | reverse complement strand
ATTCAACCCAGCCTTGAATAAGAAACCAGGGATGAGACATCCCTACCTCCTGTTTTATCCACCGCACCTCTCAGGTGGGGCTGCCTGCACACTTTCTGAAGGTGCACTCTGGTTCCACTCTCTCTGTCACTGATAAAGATGTGCAAGGTGCCAAGAAGGACCCCTGAGAGACACCACTTGTCAGCAGCCTCTGAAGAAATGTAGTATCACTCCCGTTCTACGAGGATAACAGTGGGCCAGAAAAGATCCCAGGAAATACTTAGGCCTCTTCGGGTATTTGTACCTCCTGGGTATTTACTTTGCCACTGAACAGCAGCAGAATAACCTTGCAGGAGCCAAAGGCTGATTGAACAGCTGCTTAAGTGTCATCTGCTCCTTTGGGCCTACCCAGTGGGCAGCAACATTCAAGCTGTTACTTACATCACCCAGAAGAGCTGGAGACAATTCTTCTTTTCCTAACAACTTCCAGGTGCCTACAAGCACAAACAGAGACCAGCAGTGTTCATCACTTCACCAAAGGAAGGTCAAACACCCCAG
>NW_011196284.1:0-575 GCF_000146605.3 Meleagris gallopavo | reverse complement strand
AGCTGGAGACAATTCTTCTTTTCCTAACAACTTCCAGGTGCCTACAAGCACAAACAGAGACCAGCAGTGCTTCATCACTTCACCAAAGGAAGGTCAAACACCCCAGCTGGGAAGAGCAGTTACAGAACTATGGTTACAGTAAATGTTCCACAAGCACTTTGTATTTGGGACTGCGTAGATACAGCCCAAAGGCATACTTAGTACGTTCAGCTTCCTCTAGGAAACATCTTCTCTTTACAAATCATGCTATACTGCACAATTAAGAACACCCAAATGCAAGCTGCCTGAAGACTGTTTAATTATTAAGAGTGTAGTTATTTCTACAACCAGTAACTAGTACCATGTTATTATTGGAGAATTTTCAGCACAAGACAATGCTGGAAGGGAAATTGCTCACAAGAGTTACAAAATGCTTCAGATCACATCAGAAATACTTTGTTCTAACAACAGTTATGTTCTAACAGCATCGTCCATTTCCTTAACAATTTCCAAGATGAAGTGATGTGGAGCATTACAAGGAAAAGAGCACTGAGCACAGATGCTAGGATTCTGATTCAAGCAGTAGACTTCAACCA
>NW_011196283.1:0-1457 GCF_000146605.3 Meleagris gallopavo | reverse complement strand
ATCGCACCAGGCCCTTAGTGCTCAAGCAAGTATCCTTAAGCGACTGTGGGACTATGCGGATAACCCTTTTTTTCGACACAACAGGATGGACGGTGGTCTCCCCCCATAATGAACAGGAATTCTCGGTATGGGGGGCATATTGCGGTTACAGCAACCAAACCGGGGAAGGAGGTAACCTACGACCGTGGTATGGATATGGAGCAAGCTTTTCCGAAGACGATTCCCAACATGCGCTGTGGAATAATGACTCGGCTAAGGCCTTACCCCTGGGTGTATTTTTAATATGCGGTGACCGAGCTTGGGCAGGCATTCCTGCCAATGTCCAAGGAGGACCTTGCTATCTTGGACAATTAGCACTGTTCGCTCCCCAACATCGTCAGTGGCTTAATGTCGCCACTGGTCTGCATAAGGCCAGGCAACGGCGGAGTATACGCCGCCTGACACCAGATTGCAACGATAACGTTGATTTATGGTCAGCTACTGCCCGGGTGTTCGCTTCGGATCTCACACCAGGCGTGGCTGCGGCCCAAGCGTTAAAACAGTTAGAAAACCTAGCATGTTGGTCAGCGAAACAGGCTAACGAGACCACCTTAGTTCTGACATCTATGTTATCTGATATGAATAGTCTTAGGCACGCTTTGCTACAAAATCGCGCGGCAGTTGACTTTCTGCTTTTAGCACAAGGGCATGGCTGTGAGGACTTTGAGGGGATGTGTTGCTTTAACCTTACGGACCATAGTCAGTCCATACATGAACAACTTCAATGGATAAAGAGACATACGCAAAAGATTCAAATTGACAAAAACCCATTTGATGATTGGCTAAAATCCCTATTTGGAGCACTGTCCCCGTGGCTCACAGCATTAATCAAAGAAGGCTTGCGTTGGCTATTGCTTATTCTAGTTGTGCTTTTACACTTTTAGTATATAGTTGTATAATGAGGAGTATTGACAAAGTCACACAGAAAGTTATGCTCGTGCAAAAAGAAAAAGGGGGAATTGTTGGGGAATGGCTGCGAGAGCAGGGCGGTCATGAAGCTGTGTATGAGCATAACTAGTGCGGCAGCACAGGATGCATTCTCATGAGAAAGCATTAGGAGTTAAGATAGGAGGCACAACATACTTGGGCAGCCTGTAAAAAGCAGGCCTTAAACAGCAGGCCTACATCCGCAGCTATGCTCTGTGGATATGTGGGGGGCTGACAAGCGGATGAGCTCAGTGGCAAGGCTGAGCATTGGTTGAAGCTAGGCAGCCCACCTAGACGCCCACCTTGTGCTCCAATAGTAGGTGAACACGTGTATTAGAATCATATATAAACTCTGTGTGTGCAACAATAAAATGAAGCTTGATCACTCATATTGAGTACTGTCGTGCTTCCCCCGCTTGAGAACAATCTGATTAGGACGCTATCCGCGGCAGGGGAGAAGAGAAAGCTCTGGAGATAGCTCATGACAGCCT
>NW_011196282.1:0-460 GCF_000146605.3 Meleagris gallopavo | reverse complement strand
TGACAAGCGGATGAGCTCAGTGGCAAGGCTGAGCATTGGTTGAAGCTAGGCAGCCCACCTACGACGCCCACCTTGTGCTCCAATAGTAGGTGAACACGTGTATTAGAAATCATATATAAACTCTGTGTGTGCAACAATAAAATGAAGCTTGATCACTCATATTGAGTACTGTCGTGCTTCCCCGCTTGAGAACAATCTGATTAGGACGCTATCCGCGGCAGGGGAGAAGAGAAAGCTCTGGAGATAGCTCATGACAGCCTTCCAAGACTCGAAGGGAGCGCATAAGCAGGAGGGAGCAACGGCTGTTTAGGAGGGTGGATAGCGATAGGACAAGGGGAAATGGTTTTCAAGTGAGACAGGGGAGGTTTAGGTTGGTTATTAGGAGGCAGCTTTTCACGCACAGGGTGGTGACGCACTGGAATGTGTGCTTGAGAGTCACTTGCAGGATGATCTGCTCCAT
>NW_011196281.1:0-568 GCF_000146605.3 Meleagris gallopavo | reverse complement strand
TCAGCATTGTCTTGTGACTGAAAATTCTACCAATAATACCATGGTACTAGTTACTGGTTGTAAGAAATTAACTACACTCTTAATAATTAACAGTCTTCAAGCAGCTTGCATTTGGGTGTTCTTAATTGTGCAGTATAACTGCAAGTGATTTGTAAAGAGAAGATGTTTCCTAGAGGAAGCTGAACGTACTAAGTATGCCTTTGGGCTGTATCTACGCAGTCCCAAATCAAAGTGCTCGTGGAACATGTACTGTAACCATAGTTCTGTAACTGCTCTTCCCAGCTGGGGTGTTTGACCTTCCTTTTGGTGAAGTGATGAAACACTGCTGGTCTCTGTTTGTGCTTGTAGGCACCTGGAAGTTGTTAGGAAAAGAAGAATTGTCTCCAGCTCTTCTCAGTGATGTAAGTAACAGCTTGAATGTTGCTGCCCACTGGGTAGGCCCAAAGGAGCAGATGACACTTAAGCAGCTGTTCCAATCAGCCTTGGCTCCTGCAAGGTTATTCTGCTGCTGTTCAGTGGCAAAGTAAATACCCAGGAGGTACAAATACCCGAAGAGGCCTAAGTATTT
>NW_011196280.1:0-523 GCF_000146605.3 Meleagris gallopavo | reverse complement strand
CTTGTGCTGAAAATTCTCCAATAATAACATGGTACTAGTTACTGGTTGTAGAAATAACTACACTCTTAATAATTAAACAGTCTTCAGGCAGCTTGCATTTGGGTGTTCTTAATTGTGCAGTATAACTCCAAGTGATTTGTAAAGAGAAGATGTTTCCTAGAGGAAGCTGAACGTACTAAGTATGCCTTTGGGCTGTATCTACGCAGTCCCAAATACAAAGTGCTCGTGGAACATGTACTGTAACCATAGTTCTGTAACTGCTCTTCCCAGCTGGGGTGTTTGACCTTCCTTTTGGTGAAGTGATGAAACACTGCTGGTCTCTGTTTGTGCTTGTAGGCACCTGGAAGTTGTTAGGAAAAGAAGAATTGTCTCCAGCTCTTCTCGGTGATGTAAGTAACAGCTTGAATGTTGCTGCCCACTGGGTAGGCCCAAAGGAGCAGATGACACTTAAGCAGCCTGTTCCAATCAGCCTTGGCTCCTGCAAGGTTATTCTGCTGCTGTTCAGTGGCAAAGTAAATACCCA
>NW_011196279.1:0-518 GCF_000146605.3 Meleagris gallopavo | reverse complement strand
GTACACCCAGGCCTTATGGAGCAGGACTACGCTCAGTCCTTTCATCCCCTAGCATGTTTTGGTGGTGGGTGTTCCCTCATCCCAGCTACTGACCCTGCACTTGGATTTGTGCCCACTGCTCAGCCTGTTGAGTTCTCTGTGGATGGCATCCCGTCCCTCTGCTGTGTCACTGCACCCCACAGCTTGGTGTCCTTAGGGTGCACTCAACCCCACTGTTGATGTCCCTGATGAAGGGGAAACCCAGATGCTTGTACCAACTGGGCGTAGAAGCCCTTGGGAGCAGCCCTGCGGAGGACTCGGGGATCCTGGTGGACAAAGAGCTGGACATAAGCCAGTAGTGTGCACTTGCAGCCCAGAAGGCCAACTGTATCCTGGGCTGCATTCAAAGAGGAGCGACCAGCAGGGAGAGGGAGGTGATTGTCCCCTCGACTCGGCTCTGGTGCGGCCCCATGTGCAGCACTGCGTCCAGGCCTGGGCTCCAGCACAGGAATGATGTGGAGCTTTGGAGCAGGTCCAGG
>NW_011196278.1:0-737 GCF_000146605.3 Meleagris gallopavo | reverse complement strand
AGTCATGTGGTATCCCCCGAGATGGCCATCATCCTGAGATAAGTCCACACAAAAGACCGCTTCACAGCTATTTAGCTGCAGCTTATCTTCCTCTCCTTGCCCCTGGCCTTGTCCATCGAAGTTCTCCAGACAAAGGATTTCACAACCTTTGCCCAGGACTTGTCTGGACTTGTATAAATCCATCTGTGTCCCCAGCAAGCTTTGAGACACTGATGTTAGCAGAATAATATCTTACAGTTGGCTCCTTCACCAGCTGTGTCAGGAAATTATCTCCCACACACTCTAGGAACCTCCAGGACTGCTCCCCATCTGCTGTTGCACCCAGCCAACTCTCACAGGGCACAACACTGTGCCAAATCTGGGAAGAACAGAAAGGGCTTAGAGGAGTTCCTGGCAATGGAAGGTACGTTTCCAGGGCCTCATGGGCAGCACGAGGTCAGAAATGCTCCTTTCAGCCATGGGAATAAAAGGCAATCAACAAGGACTCAGCCAGATGTGCACAAACCCTGGGAAGAAAGGAGCACTCCTCCTCCTGCTGTACAATAGGGCACTGCTCCTCCTCCCTCTCATCACCTCCTGTCTGGCTCCAGGTGGAAATGGGAGAAAGGCAATGGCTGTGATCTTCATGATCACATGGCCTAAGTACCAAAGGGCACAAACTTAAGAACAACTCATAGCTTTCCAAATTACATGGAGGGTGGAAGACAGCAGCCCCATCCCAGGCCAGAAACAACTCT
>NW_011196277.1:0-739 GCF_000146605.3 Meleagris gallopavo | reverse complement strand
ATTCTTATCACAGAAGGATGTTGAAGGCAGCTTGAGAAAGCCAGCAAGATCTCTGCTCTGGGGTAGCTGTTAGCTCATCAGCAGTAATAACATCATCAGATGGTGCATCGTCTGATGACACAGTTGTCATCTCAGCTTTGGACAGAAACTGAGCAAAACGTGAAGACTGAATTACTCCAGAACAGCAGCAACATTAACCCCACAACGCCCTTATTGCTGAGCTAATTAATTCCTAGGTAGTTACAAACAGATTTGGACTCGACGCACTTTCTCCTTGCCCACAGAAAAAATAGTCCAAGTTACAGAATGCTGGGACAGAAATTACAGACCGTGTTGCAATGTAACAAGTTCCAATTTCCATGCACAATTCTATCTCATACTATTGCCTTGGAAATTCAAAGCTCAGGTCAGGAACAAGCCTGCATCTTTGTACGTCACAAGGATTAGTTACATCCTTACACCAAACAACACAGGATTACGGAGAAGAGCCATAGAGGTGTCGTCTGCAGAGGTGGAGAAGCAAAATTCAGGCAGGACTGAGAAAAAAAGAGAAAGCTGTTTGCAGCAAGACGTACTACTGAGTAACTTTGAGCGTTTGGAATTCCAGAAGACATTAATAAACAGCAACTGAAGAGGACTTGTTTCAAATTACTCATGGGAAATCTGTGCTTTTTACTAACCAATCTCAACCTACTACCATGGTTGCTGCTACTGAAACTTTTACTGTTCAAGAAGTCAT
>NW_011196276.1:0-999 GCF_000146605.3 Meleagris gallopavo | reverse complement strand
TACTATTGCCTTTGAAATTCAAAGCTCAGGTCAGGAACAAGCCTGCATCTTTGTACGTCACAAGGATTAGTTACATCCTTACACCAAACAACACAGGATTACGGAGAAGAGCCATAGAGGTGTCGTCTGCAGAGGTGGAGAAGCAAAATTCAGGCAGGACTGAGAAAAAAAGAAAAGCTGTTTGCAGCAAGACGTACTACTGAGTAACTTTGAGCGTTTGGAATTCCAGAAGACATTAATAAACAGCAACTGAAGAGGACTTGTTTCAAATTACTCATGGGAAATCTGTGCTTTTTACTAACCAATCTCAACCTACTACCATGGTTGCTGCTACTGAAACTTTTACTGTTCAAGAAGTCATCTTTTAGTTCCATGCTCTGAGACAACCAGAATAGTGCTCTCAGTCTTTGAAATTTAACAGACAGATCTATAATATAAACCCTATAGATCCAGATTTCTCTCGTGCAGGATTACGGCTGGCTTTGAAACCTGCAGCACATTCAGTGAGTGGGGGCCACGTGTTTCCCACATAGCTGGATTTGGGCTTTGGCACAAACACAGTTCTTTGCAGTTGCTCTCTTTGGAACAGCACCAACCTACCTGTTAAGGGAGCTTCCTGAAGATTCTGTGCTCTGAGAACCATCTGAACCGTCTGTTCCACAGCTTTTAGCAGTCCTCCCATGAGATGATACGCTCTCAGTGGAGTTACAACATTTCATTTCTTCAGTTTCATTCTGTTAAAGACAGTGTTTCCATTAAGAGAACGTAAAGGTACTCCACAGGTATTTGAAGAAAACCTAAGGAATGATCCCTACGCTCTTGCTGTTTAAAAGCATGTTTTGGTCTGAAAAAAAAATCACGAGCTAACTGCTGGAATAATTCAAGATCTGCCCGTAATGTACAAAACTCTGAGAGTGTTCTCCAAAGCCAGAAAAAGCCCAGAGCCAAGAGCACGACAGCCAAGCTGATGAAAGCAGGACTCTGTTCACACAGTCCTTA
>NW_011196275.1:0-637 GCF_000146605.3 Meleagris gallopavo | reverse complement strand
CAGTGAGTGGGGGCCACGTGTTTCCCACATAGCTGGTTTGGGCTTTGGCACAAACACAGTTCTTTGCAGTTGCTCTCTTTGGAACAGCACCAACCTACCTGTTAAGGGAGCTTCCTGAAGATTCTGTGCTCTGAGAACCATCTGAACCGTCTGTTCCACAGCTTTTAGCAGGCCTCCCATGAGATGATACGCTCTCAGTGGAGTTACAACATTTCATTTCTTCAGTTTCATTCTGTTAAAGACAGTGTTTCCATTAAGAGAACGTAAAGGTACTCCACAGGTATTTGAAGAAAACCTAAGGAATGATCCCTACGCTCTTGCTGTTTAAAAGCATGTTTTGGTCTGAAAAAAAAATCACGAGCTAACTGCTGGAATAATTCAAGATCTGCCCATAATGTACAAAACTCTGAGAGTGTTCTCCAAAGCCAGAAAAAGCCCAGAGCCAAGAGCACGACAGCCAAGCTGATGAAAGCAGGACTCTGTTCACACAGTCCTTAGAAAGGTTCCCTCTGCATCTCTGAGTCCTCAGTCAGGGTTTACAGGTCAAACAGGTTTTACTCTTGCACTCAATTAAGAGATGTTCAGAGCAGATGTTTTCACTGAGTTGGTGCTTTAGTCCAGTCAGAATGTCTGTCCA
>NW_011196274.1:0-684 GCF_000146605.3 Meleagris gallopavo | reverse complement strand
AGGTATTTGAAGAAAACCTAAGGAATGATCCCTACGCTCTTGCTGTTTAAAAGCATGTTTTGGTCTGAAAAAAAAAATCACGAGCTAACTGCTGGAATAATTCAAGATTTGCCCATAATGTACAAAACTCTGAGAGTGTTCTCCAAAGCCAGAAAAAACCCAGAGCCAAGAGCACGACAGCCAAGCTGATGAAAGCAGGACTCTGTTCACACAGTCCTTAGAAAGGTTCCCTCTGCATCTCTGAGTCCTCAGTCAGGGTTTACAGGCAACAGGTTTTACTCTTGCACTCAATTAAGAGATGTTCAGAGCAGATGTTTTCACTGAGTTATGCTTTAGTCCAGTCAGAATGTCTGTCCAGTGCTCGGATCACCAAGTACCTACTGTAACTAAAAGAACAACTGTTCTCCACTGAGCATAGTGACAAAGTTGTTTACCTTTGAAGCATCCACTTGCTGACAGAGCATTTGAAGTAAGGACTGGGCATCTTCTGCCCACCGAGGGAGAGTTTTGGGAGAAAACTAGGGGAAAAAAAAAGTAATTGAACTTTGAGTTGTTACTCAAACGTAACACTTCCCTGAAATCACACGGCTCATGTACCTTGCAGCTGTCAGCTGGAGAGAACAATAACTTCTTAGGAGATGGATGGAATGATTTGCTCCTGAACCTGCAGCTTGAGAGACCTTT
>NW_011196273.1:0-667 GCF_000146605.3 Meleagris gallopavo | reverse complement strand
TTCTTCACTGAGCATAGTGACAAAGTTGTTTACCTTTGAAGCATCCACTTGCTGACAGAGCATTTGAAGTAAGGACTGGGCATCTTCTGCCCACCGAGGGAGAGTTTTTGGGAGAAAACTGGGGAAAAAAAAAGTAATTGAACTTTGAGTTGTTACTCAACGTAACACTTCCCTGAAATCACACGGCTCATGTACCTTGCAGCTGTCAGCTGGAGAGAACAATAACTTCTTAGGAGATGGATGGAATGATTTGCTCCTGAACCTGCAGCTTGAGAGACCTTCCTGGAGGAAAGATCCTCCTCTTCCTTCTCTTCACTTTCTCCAAGTTCCCAGATCGCTGCATTCAGCATTTCTGTTGCAGTTCCAATAGGCACTGGCAGCTAGAAAATCAATTAAAATGCAAGTCATGATTGCAAATCTTCCTCAGAGCAAGAGGCTACGTTCTGGACTCTGGTAGAACAGTTCACAGGGCTTTCATTACAGAAAGACAGAAGTGGTGTTTTGTTCCTTGTCTTTTTTTTCCCCTCTTTCCTCTGGGGGAAAAAGCCTCTGTTAAAAGTAATGTAGAGGACAATTCACACAAGCAGTAATTCTGCTTGGAAACTATCAACACTAAGAAGATAGTGGGAAAAAGCTATTTGTTTACATCAGTGTTGTCATTTGCAGA
>NW_011196272.1:0-718 GCF_000146605.3 Meleagris gallopavo | reverse complement strand
CCAATCCAACAATTATTACAATTTTCAACAAGTTTCCTCTGCAATTTCCATAACTGACTACACCATGTCTGGAATGTGTGGAATGTGCGAATTGCCTTCATACACTCGAACACACACACTGCTGCAGCTACAAAAGAAGAAACAAAGCTTAACATAGTCTGCAGATCCACCACGTACAAACACCATGGAGAGAGAAAAAAAATAAAAAGCTCGGCACTGCTACAATAATAATCACATACCCATGTTCACATACAAAATCGCAATGCTGGCAACCATAATGCAACACAATTATCAATAAACTACTTTTGGGAAATATAGAACCTGGAGGGTCTTGAATCTCTCAAGCACCCCTTTTAACAGGACTCAAACCCCATTTCTCTTGGGGGGCTGGTCTCAAGTACCCCCTCTTCATTTCACTTCCAGGAAGCACAGAACCCAGAGGGTGTTGAATCTCTCAAGGACCCCCTTTAACAGGGACTTGAACTCTATTTGTCTTGGAGGGCTGGTCTCAAGCTCCCCTCACTGTGTTACTTCCAGGAAACATGGAACCCGCCACACACTCAGGACATCTCCCCGCTCGTGTGTGGGGTACCCACTTGGGGATCTCCTTACCCTTGCTCTCTGTACGTGATACAGACTTCTATCACGCTTTACCGGAGGCAATAAAAAGGAATGCCTTACCATATTCCAGGGAACTTGTGGCTGGTCCTGATGGAGC
>NW_011196271.1:0-563 GCF_000146605.3 Meleagris gallopavo | reverse complement strand
GGTGGAGAGGCAAGCACGGCTTCCAGGTAGGCACCAGTCTTCAGACTTGAGCATGCCACTTCAGTAAAGGCAGGAATCTCAGCTTAGAGCTGCTCTGCCTGCACAGGATGGCTTCTGCATGTAAAAGGTTTCCCTGTGTCAGTGCCAGAGGACCTTGCCTTAGGCTGCAAATGTTGAAAGATTATTATTACCTTTATGCAGGCCATTGTCTGCTGGATAGTCTTACAGAACAAGACTATCAGGCAAGCACGTTCCAAGGAAAATGTTATGTTGCTTTTGGTTTAACAGTTCAGACGTGGGAAATGCTGCATGCAATAGTTGGCCTCTCTTTCTGTTCTTGTTACAGGTTGGATTTTTCCCTGGCGAGTGCGTGGAACTCATTAATAACAAAGTTCCCGAGGCTCTCGTCAACTCAGTGCCAAAGCCAGGTACGGATGTTACATTTGATGGTGCAGGGAAGCAAAGGGGAGTCTTCTTTGGGGTGTGTTCTGTGTGTAATACCTCCCTTATCCATCCCATGTTATCCTCTGTGTTGACGATCCTTCGTACATACCACGGGGCAT
>NW_011196270.1:0-676 GCF_000146605.3 Meleagris gallopavo | reverse complement strand
GAGGACCTTGCCTTAGGCTGCAAATAGTTGAAAGATTATTATTACCTTTATGCAGGCCATTGTCTGCTGGATAGTCTTACAGAACAAGACTATCAGGCAAGCACGTTCCAAGGAAAATGTTATGTTGCTTTTGGTTTAACAGTTCAGACGTGGGAAATGCTGCATGCAATAGTTGGCCTCTCTTTCTGTTCTTGTTACAGGTTGGATTTTTCCCTGGCGAGTGCGTGGAACTCATTAATAACAAAGTTCCCGAGGCTCTCGTCAACTCAGTGCCAAAGCCAGGTACGGATGTTACATTTGATGGTGCAGGGAAGCAAAGGGGAGTCTTCTTTGGGGTGTGTTCTGTGTGTAATACCTCCCTTATCCATCCCATGTTATCCTCTGTGTTGACGATCCTTCGTACATACCACGGGGCATATGGCAGCTGTTTTGTAGGCAGTGAGAATGAGGGAGGGCAAAGGCAGTTCTCCTGCAAGTCAGGATGAGGCTGAGAACAGCCAGCGTCCCTGGTGGACAGATAGAGGTTTGGCTGTGCTAGTGATCCGCTTGATCAGAACGTGGCTTTTCAAGACGATCCTTAATCCCCAAGTTGAGCAAGCTAAGCAGAAGGAGTGCATTAAGCTCCATTGGAACGCGCAGACAGGTGGCCCAATCCTCCCGTGTTTATGACTGAACT
>NW_011196269.1:0-497 GCF_000146605.3 Meleagris gallopavo | reverse complement strand
CCAAAGCCAGGTACGGATGTTACATTTGATGGTGCAGGGAAGCAAAGGGGAGTCTTCTTTGGGGTGTGTTCTGTGTGTAATACCTCCCTTATCCATCCCACGTTATCCTCTGTGTTGACGATCCTTCGTACATACCACGGGGTGTATGGCAGCTGTTTTGTAGGCAGTGAGAATGAGGGAGGGCAAAGGCAGTTCTCCTGCAAGTCAGGATGAGGCTGAGAACAGCCAGCGTCCCTGGTGGACAGATAGAGGTTTGGCTGTGCTAGTGATCCGCTTGATCAGAACGTGGCTTTTCAAGACGATCCTTAATCCCCAAGTTGAGCAAGCTAAGCAGAAGGAGTGCATTAAGCTCCATTGGAACGCGCAGACAGGTGGCCCAATCCTCCCGTGTTTATGCCTGGACTTGGGGAAATCCTAGAATCCTCGTAGAATGTCTTGGGATGGAAGGGAATTTAAGAATCATCAAGCTTCAACCCTGTGCCTGAGGCTGGGCTGCC
>NW_011196268.1:0-710 GCF_000146605.3 Meleagris gallopavo | reverse complement strand
TGTAGGCAGTGAGAATGAGGGAGGGCAAAGGCAGTTCTCCTGCAAGTCAGGATGAGGCTGAGAACAGCCAGCGTCCCTGGTGGACAGATAGAGGTTTGGCTGTGCTAGTGATCCGCTTGATCAGAACGTGGCTTTTCAAGACGATCCTTAATCCCCAAGTTGAGCAAGCTAAGCAGAAGGAGTGCATTAAGCTCCATTGGAACGCGCAGACAGGTGGCCCAATCCTCCCGTGTTTATGACTGGACTTGGGGAAATCCTAGAATCCTCGTAGAATGTCTTGGGATGGAAGGGAATTTAAGAATCATCAAGCTTCAACCCCTGTGCCTGAGGCTGGGCTGCCAGCCTCCACATTTCATGCGGGACTAGATCAGGCTGCTCATGGCCCCGTCCAACCTGGCCTTGGGCTCCTCCAGGGATGGGGGATGGGGAGAACCCGTTTTTGTATGTACTTGTTGGTAATGTTCTTCCCGTTTTGACGTGTCGAATGTGTTGTGCTCGGCCTCGTCCAACTGAGCCAAACCTGGAATGACCTGGTTTCTCCATTTTGTTGTGCAGCGCCAAAGAAACGCGGCAAGCTCATCACCTTCCTTCGTTCCTTGGTGAAGGCCCGCCCAAAGAAGCCGAAGGAGCGGGAGGTGGAGAAGGAAGGGGTGTTTGGCTGTGACCTGGGAGGGCATCTTCTCCGCTCTGGTCGCGATGGTAAGGAACAG
>NW_011196267.1:0-808 GCF_000146605.3 Meleagris gallopavo | reverse complement strand
CAGAAGGAGTGCATTAAGCTCCATTGGAACGCGCAGACAGGTGGCCCAATCCTCCCGTGTTTATGCCTGGACTTGGGGAAATCCTAGAATCCTCGTAGAATGTCTTGGGATGGAAGGGAATTTAAGAATCATCAAGCTTCAACCCCTGTGCCTGAGGCTGGGCTGCCAGCCTCCACATTTCATGCGGGACTAGATCAGGCTGCTCATGGCCCCGTCCAACCTGGCCTTGGGCTCCTCCAGGGATGGGGGATGGGGAGAACCCGTTTTTGTATGTACTTGTTGGTAATGTTCTTCCCGTTTTGACGTGTCGAATGTGTTGTGCTCGGCCTCGTCCAACTGAGCCAAACCTGGAATGACCTGGTTTCTCCATTTTGTTGTGCAGCGCCAAAGAAACGCGGCAAGCTCATCACCTTCCTTCGTTCCTTGGTGAAGGCCCGCCCAAAGAAGCCGAAGGAGCGGGAGGTGGAGAAGGAAGGGGTGTTTGGTTGTGACCTGGGAGAGCATCTTCTCCGCTCTGGTCGCGATGGTAAGGAACAGCCCATTGCTGAGATCTTCCTCTGCTGGGAGTCTAAAGATGCAAGGGAGATCATATCTAGCAGGAGGCAGGTTGATACTAGTGGAGAAACGAGTGGTGGGAGTTGATGGCTGAAGGATAAAGTGAGGCGAATGCTCGTGAGAGACAAGCACATTTGTATTGGCTTCAGCCAAGCCTGGCTGGGCTTAGTGGATGGGACGTGACGGGAGCACAGGCTGAAGCAGGACTTGACTCAGGAGCTCCACTAAGCGCTGGCACGTGTTCTTTAGTCCC
>NW_011196266.1:0-801 GCF_000146605.3 Meleagris gallopavo | reverse complement strand
CCAGAGCACAAGAGGCCAGCACCAGCTAGGGCCTAAAGCCACAGCTGGAGACGCCGGCACTGGCCCTGGGCCTAAAGCCACCTCCAGAGAGGCCGGCACCAGGCACACGGGTGTGCATTCCTAGTGGTTTCTACTGATTCCTATGGGACTTTTTTGTATGGGTTCAGACTGGTTTGCGCTCCTACTGGTTCCTACGGGTCTCTACTGACCACTAGGAGTCCATCCTGGTCTTTTCTGGTCCAAACAGGTGCGCGCACCTTCTGGATCCTACTAGATCCTCTGGGACTCCATTGACCACTGGGAGGCCATACTGGTCATTACTGGTTTCTATTGGGCTGCACAAGAGTCCAAGTCCAACCCCAACCCCAACCCACCCCCACCAGTGCAGCTCTCAGGTCTCCCTCTGCCCCACGCATCCCCATGGAGGAGGAGGAACTGGCTGGAGGGCCGTGCCCAACGGGTAGTGGTTAATGGAGTTAATCCAGCTGGAGACCCGTTACAAGTGGTGTCCCCCAGGCGTCGGTACTTGGGCTGACCTTGTTTAATATCTTTGTTGATGAGCTAGAGGAGGGGACTGTGTGTACCCTCAGTACGTTTGCAGATGACACCGAGCGGGAAGGTGGTGTGGATGTGCCTGAGGATAGGGAGGCCCCCTTATTCAGAGGGATCCGGATAAGCTGCATTTCTGGGCTGAGGTGAATGGGATGAGGTTCAACAGGGCCAAGTGCCGGGTCCTGCACTTTGGCCACAACAACCCCAGGCAATGCTACAGGCTTGGGGCTGAGCGGCTGGATGATTGTG
>NW_011196265.1:0-540 GCF_000146605.3 Meleagris gallopavo | reverse complement strand
CGGCTGGATGATTGTGAAGAGGAAAGGGGGCCTGGGGATGGTGGTTGATGCTCGGCTGAACAGGAGCCAGCAGTGTGCTCAGGTGGCCAATAGGGTGGATGGTTGGACTGGCTGATCTTGTGGGTCTTGTCCAACCTTGGTGATTCTATGATTCTATGATACTCTATTGTCGTATCACTGCTTTCTGGGTATATTTTCTTCTTAGGAACTTTCCATGGATCATATGTCTACCCTTGCTTCCCTCAGACCAGCTATCCCAACATCTGTGCACTTAAATTTGTCTTAGAGAAAGCTGTATATCTGGAGGGTATGTGTCTGTTTATGTCTGCAGAAATGAACTGCAATTTCAGCTGGGAGAGGAGCAGCTGAAAGCACATTAGGAGACTGTTGACAAAGCAGCAGATTGAGAAAACTGCAATTTAGAAGCCTCAGGGATGTGTCAGGGAAGTTTACAGCTCCAAACTTCTCCCTTCCCTACAAAGAGGAAATGGAAAATCCCTGCCTTGTTTCCCCCCTTGCAAAATCCCTGGCTGTGCCCCT
>NW_011196264.1:0-527 GCF_000146605.3 Meleagris gallopavo | reverse complement strand
AGGAGCCAGCAGTGTGCTCAGGTGGCCAATAGGGTGGATGGTTGGACTGGCTGATCTTGTGGGTCTTTTCCAACCTTGGTGATTCTATGATTCTATGATACTCTATTGTCGTATCACTGCTTTCTGGGTATATTTTCTTCTTAGGAACTTTCCATGGATCATATGTCTACCCTTGCTTCCCTCAGACCAGCTATCCCAACATCTGTGCACTTAAATTTGTCTTAGAGAAAGCTGTATATCTGGAGGGTATGTGTCTGTTTATGTCTGCAGAAATGAACTGCAATTTCAGCTGGGAGAGGAGCGGCTGAAAGCACATTAGGAGACTGTTGACAAAGCAGCAGATTGAGAAAACTGCAATTTAGAAGCCTCAGGGATGTGTCACGGAAGTTTACAGCTCCAAACTTCTCCCTTCCCTACAAAGAGGACATGGAAAATCCCTGCCTTGTTTCCCCCCTTGCAAACTCCCTGGCTGTGCCCCTTGGTGCAGCGTAGCTGTGAGCCCCCCGCCCCAGGCAGCAGCTCTGTCA
>NW_011196263.1:0-521 GCF_000146605.3 Meleagris gallopavo | reverse complement strand
CCCCCACGCACACAGATGGGCCCGCTGGGCACCGGCACCGCTGTCCCACCAGCGGATTCGTCGCCCGGCCGCAATGAGTCTGTCAGCACCGCGTGTTTATTTCGAGAGTGCCGGCCCGGGCGCCCGGTGGTTTCCATAGGAGGAAGAAATGTTTCCCGAGGAGGGCCCTGGCACACACTGCCCCGAGGAGCGGCGCACGCTGATGTGTGGAATCAGACTCTGTGACCACAAAGCAGTTATAAAAGCAGGTGTGTTTAATCAGGGCTGCGACTCCGGGTGCAGGGGGGAGAGCTGCTCCTAACTCGCACAGCGTCAGGAAGAAGTGCTGCAGCGAGAGGCCGAACTGATACGTGATCAGTAGTTCCAGGAATTGGGATCCACGTTCCTTACGTTCCGAGAACCCAGCAGCACGCCGGCCCCCCTCGCGCGTGCGCAGTGAGCGGTGAGCGGTGAGGGTCTCCTCCTGGTGGCCGTGGGATGCAGAATCCTCATCTTCCCCGCGGAGGCTCGCAGTCTTTCTC
>NW_011196262.1:0-563 GCF_000146605.3 Meleagris gallopavo | reverse complement strand
TCCTCGGTGGCTGCTTGCTTTGTACTGCTGGCTTGTTTGATAGCAGCAGGAGAAGTCCTGTGTGCTAAGAAGAACCTGGTAGTGGAGGGGAAAAGAAATCCTCAGGGTTTGGGTGCTTCCGTGTGTTACGAGTGATTGTGATACCACTGCTCGGTCAGTTTGAGTGCATGGAACGAGTCTGAAATCTTTTATTAATGGAGTAATGTGAAAGGAGTCCTATGGATTTGAGAGCTGACTGAAAGTCTGTGGGCATCTTCCAGGAGCTGGGGTAAAGGTGAGGCAAGGAGAGCTGGGGGAGGAGGATGAGGCATAGGAAGAGGAACGTCTTCCATTGATATCAACTCCTGCTGTTACCTTTTTGACTCGGCACGCATGCTTTTTTTAATAAAGAACAAACTCATTGTGCAGCTTGTGAATGAACTCATTCACACCTGTTACTGTTTGATGTTCCTCTCTACAAGGAGCTGCAATTGAAGTGGACACTTCTGGTCTGATTGCAGCCCCCTCCCGCATGCTCAGATCGGCCAAGTTTGCCAGGCCTGGCTCTTGGTTGGTGAGTTGTG
>NW_011196261.1:0-648 GCF_000146605.3 Meleagris gallopavo | reverse complement strand
AATGTATGGCAGAGGGGAAAGAAGACCCCTTATAAGTGAATTGGTTAATAAACTTCAAGACTTTGAGTTACATTTAAGCCCTCTGCGAGCTTGTGTTTCAGCCATTACAAAGGTAGCTGAAAAGCTGGACAGAATGGAGAACAAACAAGAAAATATAATAGACAAACTATCAACCGTGCCTGAAGCTGATAAATCCATGGAGGTAACGGATACATCAAATGGGGACCAGAATTCCCAGAACAGCCTACTGGACTGGCTAACCAACTTGGTTTCCTCCCAGCCACTGTCATCCAATGTCTCAGCTATCAAAAGAAGACGTTCTCCTGCTCGAGCAAGTGACAACAATAAGACCACATCACGTTTTGCCTTGTGGCATTACCTACGTGACCATGGAGAAGATATGAAGGAGTGGCATAAACAACCTACTCCTGTACTTCAAGCACGGGTAAGAGAATTACAAGACAAATCAACCACCAAGGTGAACTTCTCCAAAAAGGTGACTGCTCCAGTTGCTGCAGACAATGAAGGTAAAATAGAGGGCCCTGCCCCAGCCAGGGGGGGAAAGGGAGTAATAGAGTTTATTGGACTGTGTGGATTAGATGGCCTGGCACATCAGAATCACGGGAATATAAGGCCCTGGTGGATACT
>NW_011196260.1:0-613 GCF_000146605.3 Meleagris gallopavo | reverse complement strand
GGGAACAGGCTTGAGTTAAACGAGTCAGAAAGAGAAAAAGGAGCAAACAGAAGATGAAGTCAATTCAAAACCAAGAACTAAAAGAACAAAGGAAAAACGAAAGCAAAGGGAAGAAGTGGGAACAAGCAGAGTAGAAAGGAAAGCAAAGCAAAGCAAGAAAACTAGAAAGCAATGCGAAGCAACGTGAAGCAGAGGTGAAAAGGAAGCACAAAAGAGCAAACCAAAGCAAAGCAAGGGAAAATAAAAGCAGCCTCAATTTTGGCAGCTCGATCTTCCTGGTGGTTGCTTTGTTGTCCTTCACTGGCCCGACTGCTGGGCACATGAGCATCTCCATGGCACACCGTTTACACCTCATTGCAGCCTTTCAGGACCTAAAGGGAGCCACAAACAGGAGGGGAGTCAACTCCTGGAAAGGGCAGATAACAGCAGGACCAGGGAAAATGGTTTGAAGTTGAGGCAGGGAAGATTTAGGTTGGATGTCAGGGGGAAGTTCTTTGCTATGAGAGCGGTGAGGTGCAGGAACAGCTGCCCAGAGAGGCTGTGGATGCCCCGTCCATCCCTGGAGGTGTTCAAGGCCAGGCTGGATGGGGGCCCTGGGCTTTGAGTCTGTGGG
>NW_011196259.1:0-654 GCF_000146605.3 Meleagris gallopavo | reverse complement strand
GAAAGCAAAGGGAAGAAGTGGGAACAAGCAGAGTAGAAAGGAAAGCAAAGCAAAGCAAGAAAACTAGAAAGCAATGCGAAGCAACGTGAAGCAGAGGTGAAAAGGAAGCACAAAAGAGCAAACCAAAGCAAAGCAAGGGAAAATAAAAGCAGCCTCAATTTTGGCAGCTCGATCTTCCTGGTGGTTGCTTTGTTGTCCTTCACTGGCCCGACTGCTGGGCACATGAGCATCTCCATGGCACACCGTTTACACCTCATTGCAGCCTTTCAGGACCTAAAGGGAGCCACAAACAGGAGGGGAGTCAACTCTTGGAAAGGGCAGATAACAGCAGGACCAGGGAAAATGGTTTGAAGTTGAGGCAGGGAAGATTTAGGTTGGATGTCAGGGGGAAGTTCTTTGCTATGAGAGCGGTGAGGTGCAGGAACAGCTGCCCAGAGAGGCTGTGGATGCCCCGTCCATCCCTGGAGGTGTTCAAGGCCAGGCTGGATGGGGCCCTGGGCTTTGACTCTGTGGGGGTGTCCCCAACGCCAACCTGTCACGCCGTTGGAGTGACAGAGAGGGGTCCCCAGCTTCGTGGTGTGACACGGGGGGGTGTCCTCAACTTTGGGGTGGGACACCATTGGGGTGACACAGATTTGTTGGCAGCTTTGGGCT
>NW_011196258.1:0-494 GCF_000146605.3 Meleagris gallopavo | reverse complement strand
GGTTTGAAGTTGAGGCAGGGAAGATTTAGATTGGATGTCAGGGGGAAGTTCTTTGCTATGAGAGCGGTGAGGTGCAGGAACAGCTGCCCGGAGAGGCTGTGGATGCCCCGTCCATCCCTGGAGGTGTTCAAGGCCAGGCTGGATGGGGCCCTGGGCTTTGACTCTGTGGGGTGTCCCCAACGCCAACCTGTCACGCCGTTGGAGTGACAGAGAGGGGTCCCCAGCTTCGTGGTGTGACACGGGGGGGTGTCCTCAACTTTGGGGTGGGACACCATTGGGGTGACACAGATTTGTTGGCAGCTTTGGGCTGTGACACTGTGGGGATGACATAGGGGTGTCCCCAGCTTCAGGGTGTCACACTCTGGGGCGTCCCCCAACTTTGGGGATGTGACACCTTGATGCGCTGTCCCCACTTCCCCTGGGAAGTCCTCGAGCTGCTCACAGTGTCCCCAGCCCCCATAGTGGGAGCTTACAGATCCTTCCAGGGGCCCACA
>NW_011196257.1:0-437 GCF_000146605.3 Meleagris gallopavo | reverse complement strand
TGAGGCTTCTGTGGGGTGGAAAGGGGGTCTGGGGATGGAGGGAGGGGTGGAAGGGGGAAACTGGAGAGTTGTGTGGAGCTTCTGTGGGGTGTAAAGGGAGTCTGGGGAGAGAGAGTGGGGGTTGTAGGGGAACGGGGAGAATGTAAAGAGAAGAACAAGGCTGACCACGTGAGTGGAAAGGAGGTCTGGGGGTGGAGGGAGGAGTGGGAAGGGAGAACTGGAGGTTGTGAGGGGGCTTCTATGGGACATAAAGGGGGTTCAGTTGGGGGAAACTGGGGGTCAAAATAGGGGAACAGGCTCCAGAGGGCAGGGAGGAGGGCATGGGGGTACAAGGGGACTCTAGGGGTCAGAAAATGGGGTGAGGAGCAGGGGGGAGTAAGGGGACCCTGCAGGGCAAATTGAGGGGACTGGGGGATGGTAGGAGACTCTATGGATCA
>NW_011196256.1:0-505 GCF_000146605.3 Meleagris gallopavo | reverse complement strand
GATACCATAACTGTCCTGCTCCACGATGACAGCAGCGTCGCGTCCTTTGAGCTCAGGCAGGTGGGTGCAGATGCTCAGCACCGAGTGCTCGCTGACCGTGGATTTCCATGTGGTTGGTGTGCCAGCGCGTGGTCTCTCCTCTCTGGTGGGACGTATCGCCTGTAACGCGGAAAGGGAACCGTGGTGGGGAGGCCAAGAGGGCCTTTGCAGTAGAGTGCTGTGAAGGGCTGAAGGCTGCTCGCCTATCCTGGTGCAACAGCTCTGTCTTTTCGCTCGAGTCAGCGTGCAGCGTGGCTTGGGTGCCTCTAGAAGGGGCAGCCCGTCTCCATGATTTGCCTCGTGCCTGCAAGGCTGTTGTAAAAACTGTTCCACAATACTGTAGAGGCTGCTCTGCTTAGCATTGCCTCTTTCCTGAGCGTTAATCAGAGAGGAGACAAAAACCAAGAGTGTGCATGTTTACACAGCTCCGAGCTGGCTGGATCCTGACATTCAGGGACCCTTGTTT
>NW_011196255.1:0-518 GCF_000146605.3 Meleagris gallopavo | reverse complement strand
AGGCAGGTGGGTGCAGATGCTCAGCACCGAGTGCTCGCTGACCGTGGATTTCCATGTGGTTGGTGTGCCAGCGCGTGGTCTCTCCTCTCTGGTGGGACGTATCGCCTGTAACGCGGAAAGGGAACCGTGGTGGGGAGGCCAAGAGGGGCTTTGCAGTAGAGTGCTGTGAAGGGCTGAAGGCTGCTCACCTATCCTGGTGCAACAGCTCTGTCTTTTCGCTCGAGTCAGCGTGCAGCGTGGCTTGGGTGCCTCTAGAAGGGGCAGCCCGTCTCCATGATTTGCCTCGTGCCTGCAAGGCTGTTGTAAAAACTGTTCCACAATACTGTAGAGGCTGCTCTGCTTAGCATTGCCTCTTTCCTGAGCGTTAATCAGAGAGGAGACAAAAACCAAGAGTGTGCATGTTTACACAGCTCCGAGCTGGCTGGATCCTGACATTCAGGGACCCTTGTTTCTGTTCTGAGAGGACGGAAAGCTCTTTCTTGCAGAGAGCTTACTGCCAGAATGAAAAGAGTCCATTA
>NW_011196254.1:0-1306 GCF_000146605.3 Meleagris gallopavo | reverse complement strand
TTCTGCACCGCTTTCGCGTAGATCTGTGCATTGGGCTCAGCACCTCTCTCTGGCAAGAAAGGAGAAGCAAGAAGATATAACAAGAGTGCAATACTACTTCCAGTCTGCAAAATGGGCCACAACGCTAGCGCATCTCATCTGGAGTGTTCACGGTCACGGATCTGAGGATCGTGGGTGAACTGTGGGTTTGTATTTCAAATCAGCACACGGAAGGGAACTGTAAATCCCGGGGATTAAGACCCCAAGCAACACGCAATGAGAACAGTCCCGGGAAGAACAGACAGAAAGCCTCGTTAGAAAGACAGTGCACCTAACCCAGATGCCTGTTGTGTGCCTGTACCTCTCATGGGTGTCATGTCATGGTCTGTAGCTCCCTCCTGCCTTTCTGCAAGGCTGCGCTTCAGAGGAAGGCCACTGGCATCAGCTTCTGACAGAAAGGAAACAAGAAAGACATGAAGAACATCTCTTTGGAGGAAGACTTGAGCACAATCAGACAGAAATTTCTGGTCTTCAAGCATAGTTTCTTCCAGTTGCCTTTCTGCTGATCCAACACTGTCCCATTTCTGCAGTCAGCACAGATCTGCAGCATCCTTTCCTCTCTCCTCCATCACACACTGCCCTGCATGCAGCCCCATTTAGAGGCAGGTACCCACACCACAGCTCACAAGAGCTTCTTACCAGTGCAGGCTTCGTTTCCCCCCCTTGCCCAGCACCATTCCACGGACGCGCAGGCTCCATCCCTACAACAAAATACAATTTGCTGATTTAACAGAAACCAGTAGCCTGTAGAAGGATTGTCCTGTCAGCCCAAATCCACCCCCAAAACAACAAAAAAAAGTCTCATTCTTGCTCAGGTGACAGCAGAAGAACCCCAGCCTGCCTGACAGCTCTACATTCGGCAGAGCAGGGGTGCATCACCAAACAAAACGCTATCAGGTGCAAAAGTTGAGACACGTTTTTTGGCTCTAAAAGGAATTCATTGGACTCTAAGCATTTATATGCAGACTTCTGCCTCACTGCTGCCACCAACTGCCGCTGTCGGCCTCTCCAACGCTTCTGCAGTGGCTTCCTTGGCATCCCCTGCAGCACTGCACCTCAGAAGTAATACTCAAAGTTCATTCCTCCCATCCTTCATGACAGAGGACTGAAGAAACTCACTTTTGCATGGCAGTAAGGACGCTCTGTCCCCACTGCGTCCCTCTGTGCGCTGCAGGGCGCAGTTGGATCTCTGGCAGCCCTCCTGGCTGCTGCCTCCCGAACGACGGGAACCGCGCGGCGCTGCTTCTGAGGAGAGAAGGAAGAAACG
>NW_011196253.1:0-499 GCF_000146605.3 Meleagris gallopavo | reverse complement strand
ACATCTTCATCTCAGCTCATCACCCTGCTGCAGGACCTGCAGTATCTACAAGGATTTCTCTGGCAAAAATGAAATCAAACCCATCCCAAGGGATTTGGCACAGTTACGTGCTCCTGGCTACAACGAGAGCTGGCAGCAGTCACCTGTGAGGCTCTGCTGCTGTTCTCTTTATGTACAGGCACAACCAGGTTCATACACCTCCCAGTGCAATTCTCATTCTGACTGGAAAGAAAAAGGAGGCTTGAAAAGCAGTCTGTGCAAAACAAACAAACAAAGCAAGAATTAGAAGCCAACAGCAGCGGTGCAGTGGTACCTGAAAGAATTGCTCCATCTTGAACAGCAGAGCAATCCAAGAAGTACGAGGGCATTCCAAACTAGACCACTTGGGACAGATTAACAACTGCAAGCAGTGGGTTCCAAAGTTCCAGACAGGAAATCAAAGCTGGAAAAACTCTGCACCTTTTCGTCTCTCAATCTTTAGTACATTGTGCATCACAAG
>NW_011196252.1:0-668 GCF_000146605.3 Meleagris gallopavo | reverse complement strand
CTGATAATGCTCCCTAACGAAGCTCTCTAAGAGCAGAGAGAGAGATCGTTCTAAAAGCTAAGAAACAGAACTATGCCCACATTCTTTCACCAAAAATACTGACACGGAGTTAACAAGATCAATCTACACCCGTGACAGGGGGGTGGTAGGCCCCTGCCCTCCCCTTCCCCAGCCCACCAAAATAGGGAAGGAAGGGAGGAAACAAAAAAAAACAAAGCGGCAACAATCTATGGAGGAAAACTTATTTTACTAATTATGATATCGGAATGCAAGATAACACAATATAATACAATCTGATTGAAATTGAGACTAATAAATCAAATAAAACAGGAGAGAGAGAGAGAGAGTTCCCGATACCGATTCAAACCTGAAAAGCTTGGAACGGCCAGGAAAGCACCCTCCAGCACCCACTGCCAGGCAGTAAGAGACCGCCCAACCCGGAAGGGCCAGATCCCATGACTTCTGTAACGTATAGGGATAGGTGCCTGGAATTGGAGCATTAACACTTTAACTCCCAGTATACTACATGATGTATTGATGCGGAATACTGAGAACCAAACCAAACAAAAAAAAATAAACCATGACAGGCAATATCTCCCAGAAATACCAGTTTTCTCACCCAAAACACAACCCTATCCCTAACCCTAACCCGAACCCTAACCTAACCA
>NW_011196251.1:0-311 GCF_000146605.3 Meleagris gallopavo | reverse complement strand
CGGTGCAGCGCAGCCCTCCCCACAGGCTGCTCAGCGGCTGTTCCCCGTTGGCTCTCCTGAGATGCGCAGAGGGGCCAGCCCTGTGAACTGGGGGGCTCCCGGCGTCCCCATCCCAGCACGGTGGGTGCTGCGTTCAGCGCTGTTGGGCGGCCACAAACAGCGACCCTTTGGGGCTGGGGAATGGGCTCTCGTTGGGTCACATCCCAGCCCGGAGCCTCCAGCCTCACCTGGTCTTGGAGCTCTCCTTCCAGCAGTAAGCTCCTTATCCGTCTGAAGTGTCTCCATCGATGCTGTCTGTGCTCAAGCGTTTG
>NW_011196250.1:22382-23103 GCF_000146605.3 Meleagris gallopavo | reverse complement strand
TCCGCCAGCCTCCTGTGGACCCAAGCATCCCCTCTGAGCCTCTGTCTCCTGATACCAACTGCTTCATTCTTACCGAGTCGACACACTTCTCACTCAAACTTCAGAGATTCTTTGCCAAAGCCTGGCTTCCTTTGCCATTGCAGGGTGTAGCTGTACAAAACAAAGGAGAAGCAGAAGAATCATTTTAGAGAAAGCAAATTAAAATATTTGCTTTAAGGGCTATGGAACTGACTATTTACAAACTGGAACACAGGAAGTTCCATACAAGCACGAGAAATAACTTCTTTACTTTGGCGGTGTCAGAGCCCTGGAGCAAGCTACCCAAAAAGACTGCGAAGTCTCCTTCTCTGGAGATGCTCAAAACTCCCCTGGATGTTTTCCAGCACTACTTAATGTAGACAACCTGTTTTAGCATAGGCTGGACTAGATGATCTCCAGAGGTCTCCCTTCCAGACTCTTTGATTCTGGGACTGTACTGGAGATGTCCCTAATAGCTACAGCTCCAGAAGACAGCTAGCTGAAGACATGCAATCAGTTTCTTTTATGGAACTGTTTATGCCTTCATAACAGCCTTGTTTTCACATGAATCACATGCTTTTTGAACATTTCATCTACCCATTCAAATATAAATTCCTCTCCAGTGATTTATATGATTCTGTTCACTACATGGAAAAGTCAATGTATGTAGATTCTAAAAAGTCAAAACTGATGTTATGAATCG
>NW_011196250.1:0-1704 GCF_000146605.3 Meleagris gallopavo | reverse complement strand
TGAAACAGAGAGCACAGGCCACAGTGAGGAGCTGAGGACAAATGAGGAGGATTTCAGGCTGAGGAGCACATCTGCAGACAAAGCTGCAGGAAATGCACTCAGTCCTTATCATGGGCACATAGGAGGGAACGCAAGTCTAAGAACAGTTGTTTCTCTTCCTGGTGTGCAGCAGGCGCTCGCCAGGCAATGCCAAGATGCATCTCTCTCTACCCAGACTAATCAGCAATGGCACTGACCCAGACAGGTGGCCTTGCCCATTTTGCCCCATCCTTTCCTGCGCTCTTGGTCCAGGAAGGTCGATTGTTTAAGATGCCAGGAGACCGTTCAGAGGGAAACCAAAGCTACGGCTGCAGTTCACAAGGTACAAACAGTGCCACAAAGCACAAAGCAAGCTCTCTTGAGCAGTTCAACCAACAATGAGGCCAATCAGGAGCAGACAATGTTTGTTGTTTCTGCAGCTATTTCAAGGGAAAAATCAGCAGAGGACAAAACCACAACCGAGACGGCTCCAGCAGTTTTATAAACTATGTGCCTGGAGACCTCAGCCGTGGACTGGACACAGGAGCTGGTCCACCGACCCAATCCTTGGCTCACTAGCAGTGCCACCTTCCTTTAACTTGGTGAAGATGGGAACAGCACTGTGTCTTTGGGTGACAAAATCCAGGCAGGATGGGGACAATGCTCCTGCATGTTTGTTACGCCAGATCTGATTCTGTTGCTACTATGAATTTCATGGCCATCTAGATGCCCGTAGCCAGGAAAGAAAGCTTTGAGGGCAGCTTTTCAGTGACACCAATAGAGTCGCAAGGATTCTCTCTCTCCTGAAAAGCAGGAGAGCTCATCTGCAGCTCACTCTGCTGGCTCTAGTCAGGGAATAAAGAGCTTCATACTCTACCTCCATCTGTGCCAGGTCAGGCTCACGGCTGATCTCGCTGCACGCGACACCCATCCCAGCAGGCACAACAAGCTGGAACTGAAAAGAAACACACTTGTATTTTCTCTGCTCACACTCCACAGTTTTGAGAGACTTATTCAGAACTACCCTCAGTCACCCCCTGGCATAGGCAGATGTTCTAGAAACAACCACTTTGTTCAGTCAAGTCAAACGTGGCAGCCCATTAGGCAGCATTTTACCAGGTGCTATCCCTCTGCTAGCAGATGGGGACTCTGGCACAAAGCAGCAGGTGCATTTGCCCAGGGCACTGTGACAGCGCAGTAGCAGGGCAGTGAGAGGAATCATTGCTGGAGGTGGATCTGCTCCCCAGCCCTCATCTCCCAACCTCCAGCACCCACCGCAGCCCTGCAAGTGGATTTCCTCTGCTTGCATCTCTGCTGTGCTCCCCACAGCTGTCGGGCAGCACACTCACACAGCCGAAGCACGCATGCTTGTGGCCCTGGATCACGTTGTGCTGCTCTGCACAAGGCTGCACTGGGGCTAGGACTCTTTGCCTAAGGGATTGCTTTCCTTAAGCCCAGCTGGTCACAGCACCACAGACAGCATCCTTCTGAGGGCTGAGCTGGAGCGGAAGTGCAAAAAACCCACACAGGACCAGTGTCCCATCAAAGCTGGCTGAGGCTGTGTTACTAAACACGGGGCGACATGGGCTGCTAAAGCATGTGGGGGGACAAAACATGGCACGTACCTGGCAAGGGATCAGAACAACGTAGACAAATCCCTTGAATCTGCAGCCGTTCCTTGTCACT
>NW_011196249.1:0-931 GCF_000146605.3 Meleagris gallopavo | reverse complement strand
AATCCAGGAAGGTTCGTGGCAAGCGCATCCACTTAAGGATTCCATCCCAAACAGGACAGGCCAGTGCAACACAGTCAGCAAGCCTGGGGGTAAGTGTTAGAGTTCAGCACAACATCCTGGTAAAAATGCTTGTGTGTGCTAAAGCTCTGCCTGGGTCAACAGCCTGGTGGCCTAACCATCTGTAAGAGAGATGTGTGCAGCCAGCCCTGGTCATCAAATGTGGCTCTAGGAGAAGGCCACCCACTTAGTGTATGAAGGCAGAGGATGTAATCTTTCTAGATTTCAGGGAGGCCTTTGATCCTGTCCCTGTGGCATCCTTCCAGACAAGTCATCCAAAGGTGAGATGGACAGGTGCAGGCTCTAGGGAGTGGCTCAGTGGCAGAGCTCAAGGAGTCCTAGTGAATGGGGCTCCCATTGACTTGGATGCAGGAGAGGCGTGCATCCTGTGCAGGTTTCTTTTCCATAGCTGCTGATATGTAAGTGGGAAGTGCTGGAGGCTCCCTGGAGGAATGAGAGGCCTTAGGGAAGAATCTGGATAGATCAGAGCGTTAGGCAATCAGCAGTGGCATGGAGTTCAGCAGAGGAAACTGCCAGGCACTGTGCCAGCAATGGAATGAGGACAGAGATGCAGATTAGGAGACAAGTGTCTGGAGAGCAGTACTAGGACAGGGTGTAGAGGTGCTGGTGGTAGCAAGTTTAACATGAGCCCTGGCAGCCGGGAGGAGGGGCACAAAGCTGCTAAGAGGACTGGAAGGTGTGTGCTGTGGGGAGAGGCTGAGGGCACTTGCATTGCCTAGTCCAGAGAAGCAAAGGCCAGGAGATGGTCTCTTAGTTCTCTGCAAGTCCCTGAGGAGGGAAGTGCAGAGGAAGGTGCTGTGTTTACCTGGGAGCCAATGACAGGACGCTCAGGAATGGCACAGAGCTGCATCAG
>NW_011196248.1:0-757 GCF_000146605.3 Meleagris gallopavo | reverse complement strand
GTGATTCTACTTCACACAACTGAATAAGATATGCCTTTCCCACAGCTTGTTTCTAATTAGAACATAAATATATCAAAGCAGGTTTTGTTTATCACCAGCCCATGCATGTTCCAGTACCTTGGAGTCTCAAACCATAAGACAGTGAGAAGCTTTCAGCTGATTAGTTTTATATAATAGGGGTGGTTTCAGGCCTGACAGAAGTAATCATAACTTTATCAGAAAGCACAGCATATTACCCTTGATAGAGTACATACCTATTAAATCCTAAGAGAATGCAGACTCTCCTAAGAATAACGCTAGTTGTTGCAGATCTAACATTTTATCCAATAGTAGTCAGAAGTTGAAATTATCATGAATTGCACTAAATCAACCACTGTGAAATTAGCAATCTTAGAAATAATTTTTTTCCTTTTTGCAAAATATCACTCTGAAAGCTTACAATTAATTACTAATATTTATGGATCCAAATAGATTTGATGAATAAGTATAATTAGTTCAGTGTTACAAATGAAGAAACAAATCTAGAGTTTCAACCAAATCATGGAACAGGATTACTTCTTACGCAAAGTAAAGCCTATCATGTTATTGCTTGACAATGAAAAAGACTTTGTGGTACAAACATTCATATATAAGAGGACAGATTTGTGGAATTATATTTCAGTCAGAAATTAATCCAGCCATCACTTCTGATTTTTGAAGAAATTGGCATCTGGTAACAGCTCGTATTTTTACAGCAGTACTCTTTAGTTACAGAGCT
>NW_011196247.1:0-736 GCF_000146605.3 Meleagris gallopavo | reverse complement strand
AGAAATTGGCATCTGGTAACAGCTTGTATTTTTACAGCAGTACTCTTTAGTTACAGAGCTCACCTTTGAAAGCAATTTTGCCAACAGAACTATCAAGAGACAACAAAAATTGGGCTTGAAGTATCCCAGAAGACATGTATCTACTTCCCCTGAGAGTTAGAGAAATCTGTCTCATAAGATGAGCTACTGGGGTTTTGATGATTGAGTAATCCTTCTTAACCTTGTATCCTGCAGGGAAAAGGGCTTGGAATAACAGCTATCAGCTTCCAGAACCAGAAGACATACAGGCAGACAAAGCTGTTCATTCAGATACTTCTCTTTTCTGAAGTTCTACCTAGGCTTAATGTGTTATTGTTAGAACAATAGCAGTTAGGGTGCCTAAACCACACTTCCTCATATTGGTACTCTTTAAGGGGTACAGAAGTTCTTAAAAGAGGAAAAGCTCAAAACTGGTGATTAAAAAGCACTACAATCCAAGAGAATAAAAGTGATGCGCTGTAAAGATGAATGGAGAAGTAAGCTAGAATTATAGTATTACAGCCAATATTGCACTTTCTTATGGCTAAGATTCAAATTTATAGTTTGTCCCGGATAAAGTGAATAGCATGCTGTCTACATACAACATTAATTAGCTATATATGGGGGGTTATATGTGCTATTCTTTTTCTCCCTTACTTTTCATCTAACTCACAGGTATTTTTTCTCTTTTTAGCAAAGAGAAAAAATTCTCACTCAA
>NW_011196246.1:0-860 GCF_000146605.3 Meleagris gallopavo | reverse complement strand
TTCCTATGCTGCAGCTTATGTCCATTTCCCCTCGTCCTGTCTCCACGTACCACTGAAAAGAGACTGGCCTCACCACTATGGCCGCCACACCTCAGATATTTATAAACCTGGATCAGGTCCCCTCTCAGTTGTCTTTTCTCAAGGCTAAACAGACCCAGTTCACTCAGCCTTTCTTCACAGGGGAGATGCTCCAGGCCCTTCACCATCTTAGTGGCCCTCCGCTGGACTCTTTCCAAGAGATCCCTGTCTTTTTTGTACTGGGGAGCCCAGAACTGGACACAGTATTCCAGATGAGGCCTTACCAGGGCAGAGTAGAGGGGGAGGATCACCTCCCTCGACCTGCTGGACACGCTCTTCTTAATGCACCCCAGAATGCCATTGGCCTTTTTGGCCACGAGGGCACACTGCTGGCTCATGGCCAACCTGTCGTCCACCAGGACGCCCAGGTTCCTCTCTGCAGAACTCCTCTCCAGCAGCTCATCCCCCAGCCTGTATTGGTGCATGCAATTATTCCTCCCTAGGTGTAAGACCCTACACTTGCTTTTGATGAACCTCATCCGGTTTCTTACTGTCCCGCTCTGCAGCCTGTCCAGGTCTCGCTGAATGGCAGCACAGCCTTCAGGCGTGTCAGCCAATCCTCCCAGCTTCGTATCATCAGCAAACTTGCTGAGGGTGGCCACTATCCCCTCATCAAGGTCATTGATGAAGATGTTGAACAAGACCGGACCCAGCACAGACCCCTGGGGGACACCACTGGTTACAGGTCTCCAGCCAGACTCTGCACCACCAACGACGACCCTCTGCGCTCTGCCAGTCAGCCAGTTCTCAACCTACCTCACTGTCCACTCATCTATACCACA
>NW_011196245.1:0-820 GCF_000146605.3 Meleagris gallopavo | reverse complement strand
GTGCATGCAATTATTCCTCCCTAGGTGTAAGACCCTACACTTGCTTTTGATGAACCTCATCCGGTTTCTTACTGTCCCGCTCTGCAGCCTGTCCAGGTCTCGCTGAATGGCAGCACAGCCTTCAGGCGTGTCAGCCAATCCTCCCAGCTTCGTATCATCAGCAAACTTGCTGAGGGTGGCCACTATCCCCTCATCAAGGTCATTGATGAAGATGTTGAACAAGACCGGACCCAGCACAGACCCCTGGGGGACACCACTGGTTACAGGTCTCCAGCCAGACTCTGCACCACCAACGACGACCCTCTGCGCTCTGCCAGTCAGCCAGTTCTCAACCTACCTCACTGTCCACTCATCTATACCACACTTCCTCAGCTTTGTTATAAGGATGTCGTGGGAGACAGTATCAAATGCCTTTCTAAAATCAAGGTAGATTACATCTACTGCTCTTCCCCCATCCACCCAGCATGTGACAGCATCATAGAAGGCCACCAAGTTGGTCGAGCACAACCTCCCCTTGGTGAACCCATGCTGACTACTCCTGATAACCTCCTTTTCTCCCAGTTGTCTGGAGATGGTATCCAGCACAAGCTGTTCCATCACCTTTCCAGGGACAGAGGTGAGGCTGACAGGCCTATAATTACCCGGATCTTCCTTCTTGCCCTTTTTGAAGTACCGGAGTGACATTGGCTATCCTCCAGTCTTCAGGGACCTCCCTGTTGTCCAGGACCTCTCAAAAATGATTGGAGAGCGGTTCGGCAATGACTCCGCCAGCTCCCTCAGCACACGTGGATGCACCCCATCAGGTCCCATGGACTTGTGG
>NW_011196244.1:0-813 GCF_000146605.3 Meleagris gallopavo | reverse complement strand
TCCTGTTTTGTCTCCTCATATTTTGCCTTGGGGATCTTGGAATGGGGTAAAAAGACGTGTAGAGTCCTTTCCAGGTCTCAAAAGAAAGACCAAACGATAAATGGTGTATGAAGAGGGGTTTTCAAAATGAAAGAATCAAAAGGGTTGTAGACAGTGAGTTAATCCAGTATAGGAATGCAGATTCTGTGCAGAGTAACAGGGAATCAAGTGGATTTTCCCCAAGTAGCACTCTGGAGATCCTGTCCGTACAGGGCTCCTTCTTCTTCTTTTCCATACTGTGGAGTCTTTTACGTTCGGGGTGAACAACTGGAGAAAATCTTACATGTTTTCCTTTCCACGATTGAAAACATTCATTTCTGCCATTCTGTGCATAAATTCTCAGCACTGGTGAGCACTGCACACTCCATCTGATTACCTTTCTAGCACGCCTCGGGATAACAGATGGCCTCCAGTGCCTTTTTCAAGTCTCCCGGTGGATTTTTCCTCTCCGTGCAGTCTCACTGAGTACTGGAAAATGTCATTAACACGTGCATACGCTTGTGCCTCCAGTGTGCTGGTTCTGTACAAATGTCTGCCGGTGAAGATTTATGCACAATTCCGTGAGCGTGTGCGTGTGCTGGGCCACTGCAAAGGAACCATTGGTGGCACTGGATTTCTGGAGCAGTGCCAGGTGACCTGCGTGATATCTCGTCCTATGCTCTGACTCATGTCAGGCACACTCAGGGGACCTGGGCCATTCTCTCCCAACCCGTCCTGTCCCCGTCCCGTCCCGTCCCATCCCATCCCATCCCATCCCATCCTGCCACCATCTTG
>NW_011196243.1:0-548 GCF_000146605.3 Meleagris gallopavo | reverse complement strand
GGATTTATCAGCTTCAGGCACGGTTGATAGTTTGTCTATTATATCTTCTTGTTTGTTTTCCATTCTGTCCAGCTTTTCAGCTACCTTTGTAATGGCAGAAACACAAGCTCGCAGAGGGCTTAAATGTAACTCAAAGTCTTGAAGTTTATTAACCAATTCACTTATAAGGGGTCTTCTTTCCCCCTCTGCCATACATTGCTGCAAATGTGCTGGCGTACCTTTCTGGTGCGGTCTTTGTGAATGTACGCCACATGTTTGGTGTACACCTGACTCTCTCGGGATCATGCTCTTGGTCTGGCTCGTCAGGAATGAAATCGGGGCTATGTAGCATTTCCACCACAGCATATTCTCTTAAATAACAGATGCCTTCTTCCATATCAGCCCATTTCTTTTTCTCAGGCATCAGATCATCTTTGAAGGGGTATCTTTCTTTTACAGCTAACAACATCCGCTTCCAGAGGGTAAAGGCCTGGTTCTGGCATGTACTAATACCTCTGTCAATGGCTGAGTCCCTAGCAATGCCACCCAGTTGGCGAGCTTCTCTACTA
>NW_011196242.1:0-526 GCF_000146605.3 Meleagris gallopavo | reverse complement strand
CAACCACGGACATCCACACGTTATTACCTTTTTAGCAAGCTCATATTCTTTTATTTCAAAATACAGCTTAGCACAGGTGAATCCTTTCAACGATTTCTGAATGGAAGAAGAAAACAAACATGACAGGCACACGTCAGACGTACAGTACATTTGAAGCAACGAACAGGGAGAGCCCCCTTTTTCAGCAACGCAGAACACTTCTGACAGTTAGTTACCAGCCCACTTCTTGCATGCAAGCCTTTGTTTCTGGAAGAGACAGGATGAAGACAGGAACCTTGTTTCCAGTAACGGGCAGAGGCTACCAAAGGAAAACTGAGGCCACCAGCGAAGCAAGCGACCGATCTTTATACTCGGCACATTTCACAAACACGTCTGACTACAGAAATCAGAAGAGTGGGGTCCGCTGCAGTTGAGCTTTTTGTTGTTGTTCTCAAGTAAAACAGGGACACACTGACAAACACCAGAGCGGAGTCATGCTTGACATCTCCTGGTAAACAGGGTTGAAAAGAAACTTCATCAGACACGC
>NW_011196241.1:0-706 GCF_000146605.3 Meleagris gallopavo | reverse complement strand
TCTGAATGGAAGAAGAAAACAAACATGACAGGCACACGTCAGACGTACAGTACATTTGAAGCAACGAACAGGGAGAGCCCCCTTTTCAGCAACGCAGAACACTTCTGACAGTTAGTTACCAGCCCACTTCTTGCATGCAAGCCTTTGTTTCTGGAAGAGACAGGAGGAAGACAGGAACCTTGTTTCCAGTAACGGGCAGAGGCTACCAAAGGAAAACTGAGGCCACCAGCGAAGCAAGCGACCGATCTTTATACTCGGCACATTTCACAAACACGTCTGACTACAGAAATCAGAAGAGTGGGGTCCGCTGCAGTTGAGCTTTTTGTTGTTGTTCTCAAGTAAAACAGGGACACACTGACAAACACCAGAGCGGAGTCATGCTTGACATCTCCTGGTAAACAGGGTTGAAAAGAAACTTCATCAGACACGCTGGCAGCCTTGAAAGACCCTCCCTTCCAAAATCAGCACAACAAGAAAACCAGTCACTGTTTCCACCCTTGCCTGTGCTAGACAGTGAGTTGTAAGCCTCACTGGAAAGACGAAACCAAACGCGCAGAACTTGGCCTCGAGCACAACAAGAAGAGAGGCAATGGTTTTTGTGGAGCCCCACAGGAATCTCAACGTGGGTAAAGAGCATCTCTGAATTTGGCAGCGGCACGCTCCACACTGCGCAGTCTAAACGGCACCAAGTCAGCTGAACAAAGCC
>NW_011196240.1:0-1226 GCF_000146605.3 Meleagris gallopavo | reverse complement strand
AGCACAGAGGTGAGGCTGTTATGTTGGTAGCTCCCAGGATTGTTTTTACTTCCCTTCTTACAAATGGAGCATTCAAATTCAAACTAGCATTTAAAATAACAGAGCCTTCAGATGCAGGCGAGCTCTGGATTCCCCAGAGAGCTTTTTGGCTCTTCTGCACGTTCCATGGCATTGGTGCCACTCTGGACCCCCACTCACTCAGCATTCAAATCCGGTTGTACCGGCATTTCTTCCCTTGTCCCCATTTCCTCCCGTCCCAGTCCCTGTTTCTTCCCACATCCCCATTTTCTCCCTCCCTCGTCCCATTTTCCTCCCATTCCAATTCCATTTGTTTTTCCTGTGTTGCCCGGTGGTGCTTGGTTGGAGTTTCCAGGCTCCAAACGCGCACTTGTGACCACGAGTGCTGCCGAAAGCAGAGGTGGGCTCCCAAACAGGCTTTTGCCGAGTGCTGTCCATGCCTTGGGGTTTCCGGTATCACCAGTAATCCTTTCTAACCGCTGTTGTTCAGTGCTGCATGTGAAGCTTTCTTCTTCCTTTCCAGGCTCGGCGCCTCCCCCACCAGATGCTGGAGGCGTTTTGGGCTGCCCGAGTTCCCGCGTTGAACGTGTGCTGTTCCTCGGAAAGGTGTGGACATGAGCAGACATGAGGATCTCTTCCCTCCTTCCAGATGCGCCGAGTCCAGCGCCAGATGCTGTTGTCCTTCTGGGCCCCCCTGAGTTGCTGCGTTGGCTGTGCCCTGATCCCTGGAGCGGGGTAAGTGACACTGCTGTCCCTACCGGAAGGCGGTCTCTGCTTTCGTTGTCCTGTGCCCAAACGCTTGCAGCGTGGAACTGCGGTCGTCGCGTGCGGTGCCAGGACTTCAGCCAGGCTCTTGGTGGAAGCAGCAGGAAACCGCAGCCGCAGGTGGATGCCAATATCCAACGCTTAGTCTCTGTGCCGAGGTACGTTGATCCCTGCCGTGTCCTGTTGAACACGCTCGCTGAGGTGCTCTGGGCTTGGTGTCGGATGTCCCTCGTGCTCACGTTGCTTTCACCGGGTGTTCTTCCTTTCCCCATCTTCAGGTCTCCCCAGTACTGATAGGCTCTCAGAGCCATGTCCCAATGTCATTTTCTTTTCTGCTTGGTTCAACAGCATTTTCTACCCCTTTGATCGGTTTTTCTTCTTTTTTTCCATGTTGCCCGTTGGCGCTTTGTTGGAGTTTCCTGGATCCAAATGCACTCTTCTGA
>NW_011196239.1:0-614 GCF_000146605.3 Meleagris gallopavo | reverse complement strand
TACCCCTTTGATCGGTTTTTCTTCTTTTTTTTCCATGTTGCCCGTTGGCGCTTTGTTGGAGTTTCCCGGATCCAAATGCACTCTTCTGACCACGTGTGATGCCCAAAGAAGAGGTAGGCTCCCAAACAGGCTTGTGCTGAGTGCTGTCCATGAGTTGGGTTTTCTCAATTCACCAGAATTCTTTTCCACGTGACGTTGTTCAGTCCTGCATGTGAAGCTTTCTTCTTTCTTTCTTTCTAGGAGTGGCGCCTCCACTACCACATGCTGTAGGCGTTTTGGACTCCCTGAGTTCCCGCGTTGAACGTGTCCTGTTACTCGGAAAGGTGTGGACGTTTTAGACACGAAGATGTCTTCACTCTTTCTAGATGGGCCGAGTCCTCCGCCAGATGCTGTTGGCCTTCTGGGCCCCCTGAGTTGCTGCATTGGCTGTGCCCTGATCCCTGGAGCGGGTAAGTGACATTGGTGTCCCTACCGGAAGGCGGTCTCTGCTTTCGTTGTCCTGTGCCCAAACGCTTGCAGCGTGGAACTGCGGCCCTCGCGAGCGGTGCCAGGACTTTAGCCAGGCTCTTGGTGGAAGCAGCAGGAAACCGCAGCTGTAGGTGGATGCCAATACT
>NW_011196238.1:0-975 GCF_000146605.3 Meleagris gallopavo | reverse complement strand
CAGGACTAAGGTATACTTGACTTGGGAGGCTCAAGCTCCAGGTGAAAGTAAGGAATAGTATAAAATGGCATGAGAGAGAAGGAATATGGGGGGGTGGAAGGATGGCATCCGCAAGTGGGGAAGCAGGGGCTGCAGCCACCAACATACTCACGTGGGAAAGACAATGACTCGGCCTGAGGAGGTCAGGGAGGCCACCGGTGCCACCCGGGACACCAGCATGTCCAGCAGCCAGGGGACCTGCAGGGGAGGAACGGGGAGGATGGAGGACGTCCTCGTCACGGCTGAGGCGCTGGGGACACGAGGAGCCCAAGGCGGGGAGAGCTGACAGCAGCACAGCACTCGCACGGCCCGAGCAGCCGGCCAGCTCCTGGTGAGCCGTGTGCGGGCAGCTCTGGGCTCGTGGGACTGCCCAGGCCACGCAGAAACTACAGCTTACCTTGAAAACCACTTTTTCTAGGTTCTCCTTCCCGCTGATCTTCGCCAGGAAGTCATAGTAGAACTTGATGTGCACTCCCTGTTCCCTCGATGAGGAGCACTCCTATGTCCTTCAGGACAAAGGCGATGTCCTCCCCCTTCCTCAGGCAGTGGGAGACAAGGGACGTTGTGCCAAATATGCAGGCCTTCCCAGTCTGCCGGCTCACAGATGCGGCCGCGGCCACCTCAGCGTATTTGAGGGCCTCCAGCTCCTTGTGGCCTGGAAAACCACACGGCAGAGTTTGTCGTGCTGGAAGCGGCTCTTCCATGGCTGCTTCCCAAGTGCTGCTCATTGCAGTCGCCACCCAGGACAGCCCCGTATTCGGACGGGCTCCATGGAGGGAGGGTGAGGTTTGCTTTTGAGAATGGAGGCGCTGGCTCCGTTTGTGCCGTCTGTGCAGCAAGAAAGGGTTTCAGCCTCCTCCTACCTGGCAGGTAATCCTTGTTAGCCGTGAGGTTACGGATGCCCGCAAGGTTCCTGGCCAGGTGAAATGCAGGCCA
>NW_011196237.1:0-522 GCF_000146605.3 Meleagris gallopavo | reverse complement strand
CCGCGGCCACCTCAGCGTATTTGAGGGCCTCCAGCTCCTTGTGGCCTGGAAAACCACACGGCAGAGTTTGTCGTGCTGGAAGCGGCTCTTGCATGGCTGCTTCCCAAGTGCTGCTCATTGCAGTCGCCACCCAGGACAGCCGCGTATTCGGACGGGCTCCATGGAGGGAGGGTGAGGTTTGCTTTTGAGAATGGAGGCGCTGGCTCCGTTTGTGCCGTCTGTGCAGCAAGAAAGGGTTTCAGCCTCCTCCTACCTGGCAGGTAATCCTTGTTAGCCGTGAGGTTACGGATGCCCGCAAGGTTCCTGGCCAGGTGAAACGCAGGCCACTGGAAAATCACGGTCCCATCCTCAGCCTCGACCCGCTCGGAGGCAATGCTGAAGGCACCGAAGGTGGGAATTCGGACTCCCTGCACGTGGAAGAGAAGGGAAGGGCTGAAGTGTTAAGGCTGGAGGAAGAGCTGAAGCTTGCCCGTCCACGGACGGTGCTTCGGGTCCTGCCGTGCCCTCTGCCACTGCTCAGAA
>NW_011196236.1:0-506 GCF_000146605.3 Meleagris gallopavo | reverse complement strand
TGGAAGCGGCTCTTCCATGGCTGCTTCCCAAGTGCTGCTCATTGCAGTCGCCACCCAGGACAGCCCCGTATTCGGACGGGCTCCATGGAGGGAGGGTGAGGTTTGCTTTAGAGAATGGAGGCGCTGGCTCCGTTTGTGCCGTCTGTGCAGCAAGAAAGGGTTTCAGCCTCCTCCTACCTGGCAGGTAATCCTTGTTAGCCGTGAGGTTACGGATGCCTGCAAGGTTCCTGGCCAGGTGAAACGCAGGCCACTGGAAAATCACGGTCCCATCCTCAGCCTCGACCCGCTCGGAGGCAATGCTGAAGGCACCGAAGGTGGGAATTCGGACTCCCTGCACGTGGAAGAGAAGGGAAGGGCTGAAGTGTTAAGGCTGGAGGAAGAGCTGAAGCTTGCCCCGTCACGGACGGTGCTTCGGGTCCTGCCGTGCCCTCTGCCACTGCTCAGAAGTGGGAGAGCTTTGGGAAGGAGCTGCCCGGTGCTCTCCCTCCGTCTGCCCTCCAGAACGC
>NW_011196235.1:0-615 GCF_000146605.3 Meleagris gallopavo | reverse complement strand
TACCTGGCAGGTAATCCTTGTTAGCCGTGAGGTTACGGATGCCCGCAAGGTTCCTGGCCAGGTGAAACGCAGGCCACTGGAAATCACGGTCCCATCCTCAGCCTCGACCCGCTCGGAGGCAATGCTGAAGGCACCGAAGGTGGGAATTCGGACTCCCTGCACGTGGAAGAGAAGGGAAGGGCTGAAGTGTTAAGGCTGGAGGAAGAGCTGAAGCTTGCCCCGTCCACGGACGGTGCTTCGGGTCCTGCCGTGCCCTCTGCCACTGCTCAGAAGTGGGAGAGCTTTGGGAAGGAGCTGCCCGGTGCTCTCCCTCCGTCTGCCCTCCAGAAACGCGGCCCAGCAGTCAGGGCAGAAGCAGCCTCCTGGAATCCAGAGGCTTGCAGAGCTTGCGATCAGCCCCACATCCGTGGTGCAGTCATAGCATGCATGCGGGAGGCCCACTGGTACCTGACAGGCATTGTGGGGTGAATACCCTGCTTTCTGTGGAGGGAGAGTCCTTGCGTCCCGCGGCCTAAGGCGAGGGGACTCCCAGCCCTCCAAGCAGACAAGTGGCAAGAAGGCGCCGACCCACCTTGCGCAGCAGGAGCTGCTCTTGGACGTAGGCGGCCACCGCAT
>NW_011196234.1:0-807 GCF_000146605.3 Meleagris gallopavo | reverse complement strand
CTGACCAATTATTAGGCAGCTGGCCCATCTCTTTTACTTCTCCTTCTGCCCCCTGCACTACAGCATACCCATTGTATCTTTTGCCATGCACCACCCTTGAAGACCCATCAATGAGCAAAAAGCTCTCCCTCACCAAGAGGGGTATCTTGCAGGTCAGGTCTTACCTTTGTCTGATACTCAATTAAATCCAGACAATTATGCTCTATATTTTCCTCTTTTTCTTCCCCTTTCCACAAGAAGGTGGCTGGATTTAGGCAAGATTTAGTAACAAATACTAAATCATTTTTCTCCATTAATATTATTTCATACTTCAGAATTCTAGAGTCAGTTAACCACCTCCCAGCTTTCTGAGTTAAAATGGTCTTCACCTGATGTGGGGTCGTAACCACTAGTTGTCTCCCAAAGGTCAGTTTTCTGCTCTCCTCTACCAGGAGGGCAGTTGCTGCTACAGCTTGGATACACTCTGGCCATCCCCGAGACACTGGATCCAGCAACTTAGATAGGTAGGCCACCGGTTGGCGTTTATTTCCCCATTCCTGAGTTAGCACTCCCAAGGCTGCCCCTTTATCTACAGTGACAAAGAGTTGGAAGGGTTTATTTAAGGCGGGAAGAGCTAAGACTGGAGCAGTAATTAAGCTTTGTTTTAGCTCTTTTATTAATTCTTTTTCCTCAACAGTCCACTCAAGGATGTTGGGCTCTCCATCTAATAATTTAAGATATAATCCTCTGGTTTTCTGAGCATATGACTCTATCCAGAGTCTACAATATCCTACTACTCCTAGGAATTTCCTCAATTCCCTCTTTGTT
>NW_011196233.1:0-766 GCF_000146605.3 Meleagris gallopavo | reverse complement strand
GTTAAAATGGTCTTCACCTGGATGTGGGGTCGTAACCACTAGTTGTCTCCCAAAGGTCAGTTTCTGCTCTCCTCTACCAGGAGGGCAGTTGCTGCTACAGCTTGGATACACTCTGGCCATCCCCGAGACACTGGATCCAGCAACTTAGATAGGTAGGCCACCGGTTGGCGTTTATTTCCCCATTCCTGAGTTAGCACTCCCAAGGCTGCCCCTTTATCTACAGTGACAAAGAGTTGGAAGGGTTTATTTAAGGCGGGAAGAGCTAAGACTGGAGCAGTAATTAAGCTTTGTTTTAGCTCTTTTATTAATTCTTTTTCCTCAACAGTCCACTCAAGGATGTTGGGCTCTCCATCTAATAATTTAAGATATAATCCTCTGGTTTTCTGAGCATATGACTCTATCCAGAGTCTACAATATCCTACTACTCCTAGGAATTTCCTCAATTCCCTCTTTGTTCCAGGCAAGGGTAGCTCGATAATTCCTTGAATTCTCTCTGGGGTTATTCTGCGCTTTCCCTCAGAGACTAGGTGTCCCAAATACCTAATTTCCTTTTCTACATACTGTAGTTTATCCTTTGACACTCTCAGTCCTTGTTTCCCTAGAAAGTTTAGCAACTCGTTTGTGGCTCTTCTAACTTCTGCTTCTTCTGGCCCTGACAATAAGAGATCATCTACATACTGAAGGAGTAACACTCCTTCTGGTGGCTGAAACCGTTCCAATATTTGTTCCAAAATTTGCCCAAACAAATTTGGTGATTCTGTGAAGC
>NW_011196232.1:0-676 GCF_000146605.3 Meleagris gallopavo | reverse complement strand
TCTATAACACTAAACCACCTGTTTCATTGGGATTTACTCATCAAGGTATATGGGTTTGGAACCACTGGATGCCTTTTTTGTACTATTTCATTAATTTTTCTCAAGTCTTGAACTAATCGGTAGGAACCATCAGGTTTACTGACTGGTAAAATGGGGGTATTGAAGGGCGACATACATGGTTCCAACAACCCGTCCCTTAGTAATCCCTGTATTACAGATTTAAGGCCAATACGTCCCTCAAATGGAATTGGATATTGCCTTTGTCTTATAATCTGGTATTTTTCTTGTAATTTTACTTTCAAAGGGGTTATTCTTAACCCCCCTCTATTCCCTTCTTTGACCCAGATTACAGGGTCTATTTCTTTCTCATCTGCCTCAGTTAGTATATTCATTGATACAGTAATTCCATCCTGGTAAGTTGCTATTTGAATTCCTATCCAATTAATAATCCAAAATTCAAAAAGTTATTTATTATTTCTTTTATCCTCCTACAATCTTGTATGCTCAAAGGGCATTGCTTTACCCTGGTTGGGCTGGCTCCCATCTTTAACTTAACTTTTATTGGGCTGCATTTTTGGCTCTGCCAGGCTTTCCTGATGCCTGCAATCCTGTGTATACCTGACTTAGGATTTACGTAACTTCTGGGGGTACCAACATTGCTTTTCCCAGTTTATGT
>NW_011196231.1:0-825 GCF_000146605.3 Meleagris gallopavo | reverse complement strand
CCAACAACCCGTCCCTTAGTAATCCCTGTATTACAGATTTAAGGCCAATACGTCCCTCAAATGGAATTGGATATTGCCTTTGTCTTATAATCTGGTATTTTTCTTGTAATTTTACTTTCAAAGGGGTTATTCTTAACCCCCCTCTATTCCCTTCTTTGACCCAGATTACAGGGTCTATTTCTTTCTCATCTGCCTCAGTTAGTATATTCATTGATACAGTAATTCCATCCTGGTAAGTTGCTATTTGAATTCCTATCCAATTAATAATCCAAAATTCAAAAAGTTATTTATTATTTCTTTTATCCTCCTACAATCTTGTATGCTCAAAGGGCATTGCTTTACCCTGGTTGGGCTGGCTCCCATCTTTAACTTAACTTTTATTGGGCTGCATTTTTGGCTCTGCCAGGCTTTCCTGATGCCTGCAATCCTGTGTATACCTGACTTAGGATTTACGTAACTTCTGGGGGTACCAACATTGCTTTTTCCCAGTTTATGTTAAAGCCAAACTTTTTCAAAAATTTTCAGTCAATTGCTCTTGCTTGACACTTAGCTCCAATTTTCTCTACTGAATTTAATCTCTACATTCAACTGTTCTAATATGTCATGCCCAAGTAATGGTTTTGGAGAACTTGGCATGTACAAGAATTTATGTATTCCTACTTCTTCTCCTAGACTGTATTTAATTGATCCCCTAAAAAAAGTAAACTTCTCTTGCCAATAACTCCTACAACTACAAAAAAAATCATCTACGGGTAATAATTCTTGATGTAGCACAGAGTAAGAGGCATCCATATCAGAAAATAAACCTCTTTACCCTGCTTCCCC
>NW_011196230.1:0-314 GCF_000146605.3 Meleagris gallopavo | reverse complement strand
TCCTACAACTACAAAAAAATCATCTACGGGTAATAATTCTTGATGTAGCACAGAGTAAGAGGCATCCATATCAGAAAATAAACCTCTTTACCCTGCTTCCCCAGCTGCTTTTGGTCCAGTGGCGGGGGGGAACTCTCCCTGAGCCTTTCCAGGCTCCCCCTTACCTCTTCTTCTTGGTAAGGACATCCCTGTTACACCTTTGCTCAACTTTGCCTTCCTCAGCCTGTGTTTTTTTGTTTTGTTTTTCTTTTCCAAACCCTTTTCACTTTCTAGACTTTCATCATCACATACATTACTAACATTATATTCAGTTT
>NW_011196229.1:0-1061 GCF_000146605.3 Meleagris gallopavo | reverse complement strand
AAGGGTTTCGGTATATGCTAGTTTTAACCAATACCCTTTGAGGGTGACCAGAAGCATTCCCTTGCAGGACCAATAAAGCCAAAGAAATAACCAAGGTATTGTTGCAGGAGATTATTTCAAGGTTTGGGTGTCCTGCAACAATACCCTTCAACCAGGGAACTCAGTTTATTGCAGAGATTGTCCAACAGGTTAGCAAGCATTGGGAATAAATTGGCAATTGCGCTGACCACACAGAACACAGGCGAGTGGTCAGGTGAAAAAGATGAACCGTCTAATTAAATCACAGATTGTAAAACTGGGCCAGGAATCTGGACTGTCCTGGCCACAGTTGTTGCCCTTGGCTCTCCTTAGGACCAGAATGAAACTTAGAGCCAAAGAAGGGTTAAGTCCTTTCAAAATACTGTACAAAGGGCCTTATGTTGTACAAACGGGGATCTCTACCCAACTAGGGAGTGAAACACTAACTGAGCATGTGATAAGTCTACAGGAATAGCTTTGGGAAATAGAGAAACTGGTTCTAGGAACTAGAGCCCAAGGCCTTGGTGGCCTGATACATAATATTTTACAAGGAGATTATATATATATTGCAGATCTCTTTCAGATTTGCCCCTGGAACCAAGGTGGGTAGGTCTGTTCCAGGTGCTGCTAATGCCCCACACAACAGTAAAAATTAAAGAACAAACTTTGTGGATACATCATACTAGAGTTAAGAAGGTCCCTTGAACACAATGGGAACTGAAGTCAGCTGGATCCTTAAAATTGTAAATCCAAGGACAGTAATACGGGCTCTTATAATTGTTAGGAATGTTCATTTAGTTAAATGCAGCATTTGATGTAAATGCTTATGCATCTCTTAGAAAAAAAAAAAATCATCATTGCAAAGTATACTTATATTAGTAATTGTTTGGTATGTGAGCAAGCTAAGGATTTAAACTTTTCACTTCTTGTTGTCCCTGATAATTTTAAGGTGAGAAATCAAACTGTTGCAGGATTTGAGTGACCGTCCTGGTGGGTGATGATCAATAAGAATGTAGATTGGATTAACTACATCTGTTATAATC
>NW_011196228.1:0-665 GCF_000146605.3 Meleagris gallopavo | reverse complement strand
TGTTCATTTAGTTAAGTGCAGCATTTGATGTAAATGCTTATGCATCTCTTAGTAAAAAAAAAAATCATCATTGCAAAGTATACTTATATCAGTAATTGTTTGGTATGTGAGCAAGCTAAGGATTTAAACTTTTCACTTCTTGTTGTCCCTGATAATTTTAAGGTGAGAAATCAAACTGTTGCAGGATTTGAGTGACCGTCCTGGTGGGTGATGATCAATAAGAATGTAGATTGGATTAACTACATCTGTTATAATCAATGGAAATTTACAAATTATACAATGAGTGCAATAAAGGGGATTGCAGAACAGTTAGATGCCACAAGTAGGATGGCCTGGGAAAATAGGATCTCCTAAGATATGATACAAGCTGAAGAAAGGGGTGTATGTGTAATGCTGGGTACTTTTTGTTGCATCTTCATCCCAATAACACAGCTCCGGATGACAAAATAACTAAGGCATTGCAAGGGCTACCACCCTTGCTAATGAATTGTCAGAAAAATCAGGAATAGATACTTGCATCACTGGATGGTTGGAGTCCTGGTTTGGTGAATGGAAAGGAGTGATTGTATCCACATGTACTTCTTTGATAGTAGTAAAAGGAGCCCTGATGGCCACTGGTTGCTGAGTTATCCCCTGTATGAGGGGACTGGTAGAGTGATTGATCG
>NW_011196227.1:0-1391 GCF_000146605.3 Meleagris gallopavo | reverse complement strand
TAAAGGGGATTGCAGAACAGTTAGATGCCACAAGTAGGATGGCCTGGGAAAATAGGATCTCCTAAGATATGATACAAGCTGAAGAAAGGGGTGTATGTGTAATGCTGGGTACTTTTTGTTGCATCTTCATCCCAATAACACAGCTCCGGATGACAAAATAACTAAGGCATTGCAAGGGCTACCACCCTTGCTAATGAATTGTCAGAAAAATCAGGAATAGATACTTGCATCACTGGATGGTTGGAGTCCTGGTTTGGTGAATGGAAAGGAGTGATTGTATCCACATGTACTTCTTTGATAGTAGTAAAAGGAGCCCTGATGGCCACTGGTTGCTGAGTTATCCCCTGTATGAGGGGACTGGTAGAGTGATTGATCGAGACAGCACTATTGAAGTAAACACCAATGCAGCCACCCACCACATTTGGAAAAAAATGATTGTATTAGAGGAGATGGGAGATAAAGAAAATGAAGAAGAAGGAGATGTCTATAAAAGTGAACCTTAAAGAAAAAAAAGACAACAAAAGGAATTGCAGAAATCAACAATCTATGAAAAAAGAAAAGGGGGGAATTGTGGGAATCAAATGTTGTTTCTGCATTAGAATTGGATAATATATATATTTTTATTTCATGATCTCTGCTGTCATAGTTCTTTTTGGGAGTCTTTCTGCTTAACTTGGGGAAGATCTCTGATAGTTTACGTCACTTACCGTCTAGATAACCCTTCCCAGGGACGCACGCTCTGTATATAGGTGTATATAGGTGTATATAGGTGTATTTTGTCATACACACTGCAAGAATATCCTGCACAAGATCAAACCAGAGAACAAGTCATGGCATGCCCGAGGAAGCGCCTGAAGAGACATCGGAAGGCCTGGCATCATCCCCGCCCGGTGATCCTTGTTTAACGAAGACTTGGAAGCAAATCACCATATCAATACGACAAGAAGAGCACTGAGACATCTTGGAAACAACAGGATGGCGACTGACTGACACCAGATAACAAACAAATTAACAAGTAAATAACAAATGTAAATCCTCTGATAAGATTGTGAACCTGGAGTACCCAGCCAGTGGGGAACAGGGGAGGGGGGGGAGGCTAGGGGGAGAAAACAGGGTATAAAGGCTGTCATGTTGTGTCCATAGGTGCGCTCCTGCTTGCGGGGCGCCCGCCATTGCAATCGCGAATAAAATCTGCTTTTATCAGAGATACGGTCCTGACAAAATTATTTGGATATTTCCAACATGTCTTTTTTCAGAAAAAAGGAACACTACTTTTTTCTTTCTCGGTTTCTGCAGTATTTGTGAAAGAAGGGAGAGAAGGCTAATGAGAACTGCACTGTGAACAGTTTCTCTGGAGTGTAATGTTCAGGTGTATGTTAATGTTTTTGAGA
>NW_011196226.1:0-775 GCF_000146605.3 Meleagris gallopavo | reverse complement strand
CCCTGAATCGGCAGAGTGGTCTTGACTATAACTTCAGCCATTTCAGTTATTGGCTCTACTGCCTGCAGTGCTGAATCGGCAGCCAATAACTGCTTTTCAATCCTACTGTATCTCTCTTCTGCTCCGTGCCAAACCCGAGACCAGAAACCAATGGGGGTCCAAACAGAACTCGGGCGTTGTTGCCACAGGCCACAACCAAAGCCATCTTGAGTGATGTGAACATCTAACTCGGCTGGGAGGGTAGGATCAAATAGACCCAATGCCTGGGCTTGTTTAACTGCCAGTTTCGCCTGTTGAAAAGCGTCCTGTTCTGTTTCCCCCCAGTCCCAAAGCTGCCCTTTTTGTGAGTCTAGACAGTGGTCTTAGCAGCTGCGCTAGGTGAGGTATAAAAGAACGCCGATAACCCAATACACCTAGAAACTTTTGCAGCTGCTTCGATGTTGTAGGGACTGGGAACGCCTGAACCTTATCGATGACAGCACTGGGCAGTACTTTGGTCTTTCCTGACCAAACCACCCCCAGGAATCTTACGGACAGGCCCGGACCTTGCACCTTTTGGGGATTTAGAGCCCATCCCCTCCGTTGTAAACAGGCGGTTAATGAATCCGCCGCCTGTCCTACTGCCTCCAGTGAGTCGGATGGCAGCAGGAGATCATCAATATAGTGATACAAGTTAACATGATCCGGTTTTTTCCAGTCGGCCAGGTCGCGCGCCACTAGATGATGACAATATGTTGGTGAATGAATGCACGTACCCCTGTGGCAGGACCTGAAA
>NW_011196225.1:0-691 GCF_000146605.3 Meleagris gallopavo | reverse complement strand
TGCTGGGAACTCCTCTCCCCTCCCCTCCTGCAGCTCGGCGTGCAACCTCACCCGCTTCTCTGACAGACCTGCTGATCACACGCGTGCCGTCGGGATGCTCTGGCACAGGACGTGCCTCTCACCCAAAGCTCCTTCCCACCCTCCCAAGAAAAAGCAAACCAACCGCACCGCCACCAGCACAACCCCGCAGCAGACAGCAGGGAATGCAAACAGCTTCACGCTGCTCTCCTTCACTCCCTTCCTAACTGTGAGCACACAAATAGGAGGAAGGATGGGGTTGCAGGTTGACCTCTGCTGAGGTGAGTGAGGGCTGACAGTGCTGCTCCGTGGTAGATTTGTTCATGTTCAGTGCTCACAGGAAACTCACACAACACTGAAGGCCTTGTAAAAGTCTGGCAGGTGATGTCAGTTGCTCTTCCTTTTCCCACTGATGCTGTCACTCCATTGTAGAAGGCCACCAAATTGAGCAGGCTACATGTCTCTGTTTCCACGGTTTCTGCATTTCCTTCTTGTTGCCATCTTTTCCTCAAAGCAAAAGAATTTGGAGGTAACCACCTACAGTTACGTGAGCGATTTCAGCATCTATTTCTGATCATGGCAGTAACTTCAGAGGTCAC
The DNA here is from genome assembly GCF_000146605.3 of Meleagris gallopavo. NCBI lineage: Eukaryota > Metazoa > Chordata > Aves > Galliformes > Phasianidae > Meleagris > Meleagris gallopavo. Next base: position 74 of record NW_011196225.1, on the reverse strand, counting down.
ACTTAATTTACGGTGCCTGTTCTAATTCTGACCAAGGTTGTAGTTGCAGCTGACTTCCCAAGGCTGCAATACGT
>NW_011196224.1:0-493 GCF_000146605.3 Meleagris gallopavo | reverse complement strand
TTTCACAGCAACTCTCAAAGTTGTTTGCCCTCCTGTTTATACACTCCCTTCGAGTACTAAAGGCCGCAATGAGGTCTCCCTGGAACCTTCTCTTTTCCAAACTAATCAAGTCCAGTTCTCTTTTTTGATAAGAGAAAGTGCTCCAGCTCTCTGATTATCTTCATGGCCCTCCTCTGGACCCAACTCCTCTAGATCAGCTATAGTACTGTAAGATGGAGCTTTCTTGAAGCAGCATGTAGGAGATAGGTGGACAGAAACTGAGCGCTGTCTCACTCCGATTTGTAGGAGGGAGATGAGGTTCTTTTAATATTATATACCCGGCGTGAGATTAAGAAACAACGGTTCAAATGTTGGTCCGACCAGTTTATTATAATCCTAATCAGGGAGACGGGGAAGGGAAGGAGGGCGATAGAAAAGAGAGGAAAGAAGCAAGAATTGCATAAAGCGGGGACAGTCACCACCAGGATCCAGCAGCGGTCCCGTTGCACGACGT
>NW_011196223.1:0-699 GCF_000146605.3 Meleagris gallopavo | reverse complement strand
CAGCCTGAGGTTCTGCTTGCGTGACAGTGGGGACACAGTGAAGCAGTGGGATAGAAAAGCCACCTTGAGCCTAGTGGCACAGTATGCAAATTACAAGGGAAAACAGTCTCAAAAGGGAATTCTTCCAGGAAAACGGTGGATCCAGTTTCCCACGGGCAGTTCCCCAGTATGCAAAACTATGGCCTGGTCTTATTTCTGAGGTTGATAACGAGCGTTTTGGTTTGCATTCATGCCAAGTGAGGGACGAGTAAAAGAAGCAGTACTAGAGGGGCCCTGCCTCGACTCAGGTGGAGGAGAGCAGAAATCAAATGGGATTACGTGGATTACATGGTCTGGCATGGCAGAAACACAGGAGCGTAATGCAACAGAGGACACTGGTGCACAGGAAACTGCGACGCCATCAGGATAGAAAGGGGCAGGACCCATCGGAATCACTGCAGTGACGGAGGGATCCCAGGAGCTAACTGCAAAAGTCATAAAAACCTCCAGAATTTGAGAAAATAACTAACAAATAATTGCAAAGCATCAGCAAGAAAGAGTACAGCCTGGGAGTATAGAAAAATAAAAGGTTTTATTAAGAAAGAAATTAACATAAAAAAATGATGGATAGTATAATACAAATTATGGGTGGATAGTGATAGGGCAAGGGGGAATGGTTTTAAACTAAGACAGGGGAGGTTTGGGCTAGATACTGGGAGG
>NW_011196222.1:0-492 GCF_000146605.3 Meleagris gallopavo | reverse complement strand
TTAGCTTCTCTAAGGTTACATCTTCGCACACATAGGACCCCTTAGACACAACCTCTTGGATGCGTCTGGGACTCGGCGCGGATCCAGCTGTGCTGAGGATCCTTTCCGCTGCGGTTTGAGGAGCTCAGACAGCAAGGGGGTCCGATCTGAACCTCGTGACACAGCGGGAGGGCCTCCTGTATGCGTGTGTTTAACCCTGCCCCCTGCGTGGAAAATAACCAAGCGTATCCAGCCATCTCCAGCCTCGCTAGCTCACCGCTCTATCGCTACAGAATATCTACATTACATCAGGACATTCCTGCTTCTCTCTTAGGAGCGTATATTGTAGCTGTACCCATCTGTTATAAACTGGCAGAGCCTGCACAATGGCAGCTAGGGACACCAGCTGATTACAAGAGTCATGGAGTGAACTCCGGTCCCAAATCCTTAGATGAATGGGCTCATGACAACTGTTACAATTGAGAACAAGACATCCCTGGGGACCATCAAGGG
>NW_011196221.1:0-495 GCF_000146605.3 Meleagris gallopavo | reverse complement strand
CGTTATCTGCAAAATGCCACGTTTGGAAGTTACGTGTGAAGCAAGGGAGAACAGAAATAAACAAGAGCAGGGAGCAGAACTAAAGCAAAGGGGTTTCGTTTTTTGAATAATCTACAGAAATTGATTTTGCTTGGGTTGTGTCAGCCACTCAGAACTATTCCACGCACTGGGCACGGGGGTGGATATGGACAGACATCATATTGCACAGCTACAAATCGGGGAATCTCTGCTCTTAGTGAGGAATCGGGATCACCACACAGCTGAAGCCCAGAATCGTCACAGACACACAGCATCTAGAATCGGGAAACAGCGACAGAACGTGAAGTAATCCAACCTACAGGAGCTGGTATCCTCAGCATCCTCGTAGAATCCTCAGACAACTGATTCACAGACACCTCAGACTCCAGTAACCCATCATAGCCCCACAGTATCAAACCACCACATCTTGTTTCCTCGCTCCCACAGAGGGAAATGCAGCACGGAGCCCGCGTGGCT
>NW_011196220.1:20904-21644 GCF_000146605.3 Meleagris gallopavo | reverse complement strand
AGATAACAGCAGGACCAGGGAAAATGGTTTGAAGTTGAGGCAGGGAAGATTTAGGTTGGATTTAGGCTGCACCACCACAGCTGATACAGGCACTCCAGCCTTTAGCTGAGGACTGTCTAAGAAACCAGAACTCAGTCTCCTAATGAGCCCAACACTGAGTTTTACCAAGCAGAGAAGGAAGAAGCACAAAGTTTAAGCCTTGCACATGGACACGCTTCTGAGCCAGAAGGTCTTGGTCCTCTTCACAGTGAAGGGGGGCAGCTAGAGGCGGGGAATGGATGCACGGCCCCTTAACTCTGATCAGCAAGGAAAGAAGAAAAATGGAAGCAAACACGGCCAACTTCTACCAGTTCAAATCTGCTTCAAGACTCACTGCAAAATCTCAGCTAGAAGAAGTATCACCTCAACGTACCCAAGAAAAAGAACAGTGTTGTTTGTTAGTTTTTCCTAAACATTTTTAATATACAGTAAAACCATGCAGTTGCACTGTCAGTCATCTCAGATTGTCCCAGGAGGAGCTCATCCACATTCTGCTCACGCTTCACTTGAACATCAAGCGGAGCAGGGGTAGTCTTGCAGATGGATAAGGCAAGAATTCTGACAGGATGCTGCTGCATTACGGAATCTTTGCATCGACTTAATCATCAGGATCCAGCAGGAGATCACAAAGCTGTGGAGGCATCGTTGTCTCCAGCTCATCATCTGAAACCTCTGTAACCAAACTGGAAGGGACCAGCCCT
>NW_011196220.1:0-619 GCF_000146605.3 Meleagris gallopavo | reverse complement strand
CTGGCAGACCCTCAGGACCGGCATCCAGAGCACCGTGTCCCTGCTCTCCGGCTGCCTGCAGAACGGGAGAACGTTGCCATTGTCCTAAAGGACATCGGCGTGCTCCTCATTGACGGCTTGACGTTCCAAATGAAATTCTTCTTTGACTTCCTGGAGAAGCTGTCAGGGAAGGAGAAATTCAGAAGAGCTACTTCCAAGGTGAGCTGCAGTTTCTCCGTGGCTCGGGCAGAGCCGTGAGCCTTGCAGTGCCCGCACACGGCCCACCAGGAGCTGGCAGCTCCTCGGGCCGTGCAAGCGCTGTGCTGCCGTCAGCTCTCCCTGCCTCGGGCTCCTCGTGTCCCCAGTGCCTCAGCCGTGATGAGGACGTCTCACATCCTCCTCATTTCTCCCCTGCAGGCCCCCTGGCTGCTGGACACGGTGGTGTCCCGGGTGGCACCGGTGGCCTCCCTGGTGCTCTCTGGCTGCATTGTCGTCTTTCCCACGTGAGTATGGCGGTGGCTGTGGCTGCTGCTTGATGCAGCTGCTCAGCTCTCGTTCCGGAGCGCTTGTTCCTTGTGTCCATGACTGTCCTGCCCGTGAGCATATGTCATAGAATCATAGAATGATTTGAGCTGGAAGG
>NW_011196219.1:0-471 GCF_000146605.3 Meleagris gallopavo | reverse complement strand
CACCGGTGCCACCCGGGACACCACCGTGTCCAGCAGCCAGGGGGCCTGCAGGGGAGAAATGAGGAGGATGTGAGACGTCCTCATCACGGCTGAGGCACTGGGGACACGAGGAGCCCGAGGCAGGGAGAGCTGACGGCAGCACAGCGCTTGCACGGCCCGAGGAGCTGCCAGCTCCTGGTGGGCCGTGTGCGGGCACTGCAAGGCTCACGGCTCTGCCCGAGCCACGGAGAAACTGCAGCTCACCTTGGAAGTAGCTCTTCTGAATTTCTCCTTCCCTGACAGCTTCTCCAGGAAGTCAAAGAAGAATTTCATTTGGAACGTCAAGCCATCAATGAGGAGCACGCCGATGTCCTTTAGGACAATGGCAACGTTCTCCCCGTTCTGCAGGCAGCCGGAGAGCAGGGACACGGTGCTCTGGATGCCGGTCCTGAGGGTCTGCCAGCTCAGAGAGGCAGCTGCGGCCGCCTTGCT
>NW_011196218.1:0-651 GCF_000146605.3 Meleagris gallopavo | reverse complement strand
GCTCACAGCTGAGCTTGCGGTTAGCAAGACACACAATAGCTGGAGATGCACTTCTGTGTGTCACTAAAACGTGAGCTTTGTGGCTGCCACGAGCAAAGAAACAGAGAGTTTGTGTGTTTTATTTCTGTGTTTGGCTGAGCGGCTAGAGCAGGGCAAGGAGGCAGATTGGGACGCGCTGCTTTCCAAATACTGTGCTGTTTGCTGGCAGTGCTTCTGGGGTGGGAAATTCTGTCCCTGTGAGGTGTAAACCCTTTGCTTAGTTGACTTGTTGCAGCAGGTTTCTTTCTCCTGCTGAAGCCTTCCTGAGCGCTTCTGTACACAGCCATGGCCTTTGCCTCTTTCGTTCCTTCTTTCTTTGTTGTGTTTGACACTCTGCAAGCTGTGAATTGCCAGGGAACAGCTCAATGTGCTCTGGAGTTCTGGGGGACCAACTCCCAAGAAACACTGCGCAGCTTCAAAGCCCCGAAGCCTGGAGAGATGAGAGATGTGCAGCGCTCTGCCTGGTGCAGGACACGATGCACGCTCTGCAAGGCGCTTTCCAGCAAGCCCTCAGATCCGTGCTCAAACTGCATCCAAAGCAACCCAGTGCCCTGTGCTTGCTGCACCCGGAGCTATCGGTGCCAGGAGGTGCTGCTGCGTTTGCAAGGACGT
>NW_011196217.1:0-629 GCF_000146605.3 Meleagris gallopavo | reverse complement strand
CTTTCTTTGTTGTGTTTGACACTCTGCAAGCTGTGAATTGCCAGGGAACAGCTCAATGTGCTCTGGAGTTCTGGGGGACCAACTCCCAAGAAACACTGCGCAGCTTCAAAGCCCCGAAGCCTGGAGAGATGAGAGATGTGCAGCGCTCTGCCTGGTGCAGGACACGATGCACGCTCTGCAAGGCGCTTTCCACCAAGCCCTCAGATCCGTGCTCAAACTGCATCCAAAGCAACCCAGTGCCCTGTGCTTGCTGCACCCGGAGCTATCGGTGCCAGGAGGTGCTGCTGCGTTTGCAAGGACGTTGTGTCAGCAGCGTGACGTCAATGGGGTTGTTTTATGGCAATGAAACAGCTGAACTGTGTGCCTCAAGACTAAGGTAGAGAAGAAGATAGTAGTTATGAATGTGTCTATATATCCAGCTGCCTGAGGGGAGGAAGGCCCTCCAGAGGGATGGCCGAGGCCAGTTGTACGAGGCTCCACAAGAGCAAGCGCTTTGGTCACGACAACCCCGTGCCAGCTTCTCCAGGATTCGGCTGAGGTAGAATTCCGACCGCCCACTGGTTCTAGAATGTTGGGGTGCCGCGATGGAATCTTCTGGTCTTGTGAGTTGGTCTTGCCTTCCCACCCTG
>NW_011196216.1:0-614 GCF_000146605.3 Meleagris gallopavo | reverse complement strand
ACAGCGTGGTTTCACGTGGTCCTGCCTGAGCAACCTCATCTCCTTCTATGATCTGTGGAGGTGGGTGAAGAGTTGGACTGGATCGTGGAGGTCTTTTTCATCCTAGCCATTCTGTGATTCTGTGTTAATTCGGCATAAATAATGATGTTCTGTGTTCTCTGCCATCTTCATGTGAGTGTGACTAAAGTGTTAAAGATTGCTAGATCCAGAACAGAATCACACTGTATCTACGTAAAAGAGAGTTGTATATCTAAGTTTTCAATCTAATGATGCAGACTAGATAGTCAGTGGATCTTGAAGAAGAACTTAACCCACTCTGAAGTGAACAGTTTCAGATTTGCTCTCCATTGATTTTAGCAGCTGACTAGAATAGAGTGTAGGCACCGTGATCACCCATGGACTTCCTCTCTAATTTTAGCTTTGGAAAATATATCTTGGATGGAAATAAAGATGGTTACCCGAGTAACAGCTCAACATCTGTCAAATAATTACAGAAGATGTGTCTCTGTACTGGGAGTAGTTAGTTGGTAGTAGAGCCCCATATTTAAACAGCTCAAATCATTTTACCTGAGTCCATCTTTCCTGATTTAACCTCTTATTCACGTTGAGGCTTA
>NW_011196215.1:0-540 GCF_000146605.3 Meleagris gallopavo | reverse complement strand
TTTTCAATCTAATGATGCAGACTAGATAGTCAGTGGATCTTGAAGAAGAACTTAACCCACTCTGAAGTGAACAGTTTCAGATTTGCTCTCCATTGATTTTAGCAGCTGACTAGAATAGAGTGTAGGCACCGTGATCACCCATGGACTTCCTCTCTAATTTTAGCTTTGGAAAATAAATCTTGGATGGAAATAAAGATGGTTACCCGAGTAACAGCTCAACATCTGTCAAATAATTACACAAGATGTGTCTCTGTACTGGGAGTAGTTAGTTGGTAGTAGAGCCCCATATTTAAACAGCTCAAATCATTTTACCTGAGTCCATCTTTCCTGATTTAACCTCTTATTCACGTTGAGGCTTAAAATGTAGTCTAAGTGACATTCCTCTCTCACCTAAGATAGATATTAGCATCCCAGAGTGGTTACTACAATAATAGTCAACAAGAAGGAAAGCATTTTTTATGTCAAAAGTAGATAGTGCTCACAAAGTCCTGCCTGAGGAAGCTCAGGGAATCATTTGGCTTAAGAAAGGGAAGGAAATAA
>NW_011196214.1:0-521 GCF_000146605.3 Meleagris gallopavo | reverse complement strand
ATGAAATTCGAAGTCTGAGAAAAGACTTTTCATGTCACCCAAATGAGCCTATTGCCACTTGGTTACTTCGATGTTGGGACAATGGGGCCAACAGCGTGTGGCTGGATAGTAGAGAAGCTCGCCAACTGGGTGGCATTGCTAGGGACTCAGCCATTGACAGAGGTATTAGTACATGCCAGAACCAGGCCTTTACCCTCTGGAAGCGGATGTTGTTAGCTGTAAAAGAAAGATACCCCTTCAAAGATGATCTGATGCCTGAGAAAAAGAAATGGGCTGATATGGAAGAAGGCGTCTGTTATTTAAGAGAATATGCTGTGGTGGAAATGCTACATAGCCCCGATTTCATTCCTGACGAGCCAGACCAAGAGCATGATCCCGAGAGAGTCAGGTGTACACCAAACATGTGGCGTACATTCACAAAGACCGCACCAGAAAGGTACGCCAGCACATTTGCAGCAATGTATGGCAGAGGGGAAAGAAGACCCCTTATAAGTGAATTGGTTAATAAACTTCAAGACTTT
>NW_011196213.1:0-361 GCF_000146605.3 Meleagris gallopavo | reverse complement strand
GTGCACTTGAATGCGTGTGTGTGTACATACATTTCCAGGGGCTTGGCTAATATAAAATATAGTGCAGTAAATAGAATAAGCCACTCACCCTGTCCAGGGCTCAGAAGATAAACTCCAATGGAGCACATCTCCAGAGACATCTTTCCCCACTGGCAGTCAGCTCTTAAATGGCTCTAGGAGAGGTGCAGCCAGGCTCCACCCTTCCTGCAGCACAGGTGATTTGCCTTCACCTCTGCTCCGTGGCTGACTCATTGCTCATCTCAGGTGATCAATCAGAGGTTCAGGCCGGTATTCAGCAGCCCCATACAGCATTCTATCTTTAAATATGCACAGAAATATTTATGGTCTTTTTAATTTTTGT
>NW_011196212.1:0-759 GCF_000146605.3 Meleagris gallopavo | reverse complement strand
TCAGAAGATAAACTCCAATGGAGCACATCTCCAGAGACATCTTTCCCACTGGCAGTCAGCTCTTAAATGGCTCTAGGAGAGGTGCAGCCAGGCTCCACCCCTTCCTGCAGCACAGGTGATTTGCCTTCACCTCTGCTCCCGTGGCTGACTCATTGCTCATCTCAGGTGATCAATCAGAGGTTCAGGCCGGTATTCAGCAGCCCCATACAGCATTCTATCTTTAAATATGCACAGAAATATTTATGGCTTTTTAATTTTTGTCTATATTCATGTCTATTTCATGTATGTATAATAGATAATTATATACAATTTATGTGATTTATATCATTATATAATGACTGTGTTTATAATATGTGCACACATGTATGAATTCTGTTCTTCTTCTACTGACCAGGGATAACTACCTGTGGGAAAACACTCCCAAGTCTGCCAACAGAGTGCTGTTCACAAGGTCCCATCCAAGCCCGCAGTTCAAGTGGACAATGCAGTTGTGACAACAGCAGCAGGTGAGCTGCTAAGGTGGAAACTCGACCTTTTCAACGTAACAGCTGGGTAACTTGTGTCTCCACTTCAATCATTTTGCCCTTCTTTTGGCTCTCCTTTTCATGTGAGTCAAAGTATTAGACTCTGAATGTGTATCTGTGTCAAATGGAGGTAGAGCAGAGATCAGGAGAAGAAGGAGATGCAGAAGATGGCTAAATTCCCAGCAGAATTAACTTTCTTTTCTAATGATCAGTGAGAAATTAGCCAGTAGCACAC
>NW_011196211.1:0-509 GCF_000146605.3 Meleagris gallopavo | reverse complement strand
TTCTGTTCTTCTTCTACTGACCAGGGATAACTACCTGTGGGAAAAACACTCCCAAGTCTGCCAACAGAGTGCTGTTCACAAGGTCCCATCCAAGCCGCAGTTCAAGTGGACAATGCAGTTGTGACAACAGCAGCAGGTGAGCTGCTAAGGTGGAAACTCGACCTTTTCAACGTAACAGCTGGGTAACTTGTGTCTCCACTTCAATCATTTTGCCCTTCTTTTTGGCTCTCCTTTTCATGTGAGTCAAAGTATTAGACTCTGAATGTGTATCTGTGTCAAACGGAGGTAGGGCAGAGATCAGGAGAAGAAGGAGATGCAGAAGATGGCTAAATTCCCAGCAGAATTAACTTTCTGTTTCTAATGATCAGTGAGAAATTAGCCAGTAGCACACCTGAGGAACTGCCAATCGAGGTTTATCCAGCTAGCTTACCACAGGTGACACCAGCAAGCAAGTACTGAAATAAAAATACTAAGCACTGAAGTGCCTTTTGCAAAGAGTTGCCCAAGAA